>NW_007001006.1:13401-25687 GCF_000164805.1 Carlito syrichta | reverse complement strand
TTGAATGATTTCATGAAATGTTTGTTCCAGTGTGGTTTCTGTTTCTCTCTCTGCCTCAGGGAGCCCAATTACTCTTAGGTTTTGTCTCTTGAAGTGATCATTCATCTCTCACAGGCTTTGTTCTGTCTTTTTGAACTTCTTTTCTATACTTTTGACAGTTTGGGTTAGTTCTGTGTTTTGGTCTTCTAGCTCTGAGATTCTTTCTTCTACTGAGCTAATTCTTCTTTCCATGCTTATTAATCTGCTATTCATTTCCATGACAGTATTCTTTACTCCTGTTATTTCTGACATCAGCTCTTTTCTATTTTCCTCTTGTCTCTCCTCAATTTTTTTAATTCTCTCCATTATTGTCTTGATGTCTGGTTTTGTTGCATGTGACCAGTCATTCTGGGGGCTCTTCATTGTTTGTGTTCCAGAATCTGTTTTCTCAGTGCCTGATCTCCCAGGGGTCTGTGTGAGACCTATATTCTTCTTTTGACTTTTCTTCATTTGTGCAGTTTTTCTCCCTCCCCACTTTTTCCTTCCCTCCACATCACCCTCTTCTTTAATTCTGTTATTCAGGGGTAAAGGGATTGGTTTTACTTCTGTTTGTTCAATCTCCTATTCTTTATGTATGCCCTCTTACTTTGTTCAATTCTGGAGTTGCAATGTACGTTTGGGGTGGTCCTTTTTGCAGTTTTGAGATTTACTTAAGGGGGGAGCTGTGATTCAAAATCTATCTGCAGGTCCTAGTATCTTGCCGACAGGTGTGTGGATAATCTGGAACCCACTTCCCACTGCCTTGGAATCTGTCCATGCAGTGGGGTCATAGGTTTACTCCCTGAAATAAAATGTGGTTAGCAGAGGGAAGAGAATGGAACAGACAGTGGGTTGAAGAGGGGGGTGGAGAGATAAAGGAGTAAGGGGGGAAACAAATGAGTATGCCAACAAATGGAGAGAGAGACCTATACTGAAACAGATAAAAACAATAGACCACAGCTACAGACAAAGCACCTTCCATACCAAAAAAAAATAAAACATATAGTGAAGCTAACATACAAGCTAACCAACTACCTTATTGGTGTGCTGTTCCTCTATACAAAGATATGGTTTACAGAGAGAAGAAAAGAGAAGAAAAGGAATAGGAAAAAAAAGGAATAGAATTAAGTCATTAAAGTAACAGAATCAATGAAGCACACTCTGAGACTTTTCGTTTAATTCCAATGTCCTTTCAGTTCTGATTTCTAGCTTTCTTTTCAAGTTGTTAAATTAGTTTGCAGTTAGGGTCAGTTGCCCCTGGTCTGCTGTGAAGGATAGTTCAGATCACCCTCCATTCACCACTCTGGCCTATGTCTTTTTCAAGCTTGTTTCTCCCGTCTTGGTGTTGTTACTTTGAATCGCCAGCAGGTGGTGCTATCTCAGCTGCTTGCCCCAGAGGGGGTGGAGCCAGACCAGAACCGACAGAGAATGGAGATGGATGCCTGCCTCAGGGCAGACGGCAGGAGACTCACAGCGGGCAGGATGTGTCCGTCGCAGGAGAGATGGCCGTGATCCCAGCAGATCTTCCCTGAAGGGGCTTCAAGGACTGAAGTCATGGATTGCCTCCGGCCTCAGTGGTGCGATGTGCTACCAGTGGCAGTGGCGTCTGCACTGCAGTGGCTGTCCAGTCCGCTGCGATGCCCCAGTGGTGGCAACGGCCAAGCTCCGTATGAAGAGCAGGCTGCAATGTTGGGGTCTGCAGCACCCGGGGCGAGAGCCAGAGACCCACTGCAGTTCTCCTTTGCAGAAGGTTTCACAGACCAGGTTGCCCCGTCACCATCTTGCTGAAAGTCCCCCTGCCCAAATTGTTTAATGGAGCATATTCTTCCAGATGCTCATAATGTAGTAAGTGCTAAGCAAACACAAGAAGAAAAAAATTTGAGGGTGTCTATAAATCTCATTACAATTTTGGGAACTGGAGAATATCAATTCCAAGTGCTTTCTTTTAAGATGCCATAAACAAAGCTTTAATGTGAGCAATCCTTGTCTCTTTCAATGTTTGTGGTATTACTACAGGCAAGTCAATATCAGTAATATCACACCGGGTGGCATATATAAATAATCTGTATTTTTAAATCATTAATCAGATAAGCAAGTGTGTTTGGTGAAGCAGAGAGCTTTTATCCATGGGTCTTTTTATGATCTCCTTTTTCTTTAATGTGACAAAATGGCAGATCAGATATAGAAAGTGATTGATGCCATTTCTAAATCCATCTCCTTAGACAACGACCTCCAGATATTTTAAAGCATATGGTTATCTAAGACTAACTGGACAAAAGAGGCTGTTGGCTGCTTTTAAAAAATGCATGACTTTCTGATGAATCAAAAGGGACTCAAGCTGTTGTCTTTTAAAGATGCAAGCTAAGGATGCTAGTCTGTTCAGGAAGTCACTAAACCAATCCAGCTTGGACTGAACAGAGACTATTGCAGTTCCCACTTAGAAATGTGCACATATCTTAAAAGTCATAGGAGGCCAGGCTCTGTGGCTCAACCTGTAATCCCAGCACTTTGGGAGGCCAAGGCAAGCGGATCACCTGAGTCCACAGGTTTGAGACCAGCTCCAGCAATTTGGTGAGAACTCGTCTATTCAAGAAACAAAAAATTAGCTTGGCATGGTAGTGTGTGCCTGTAGTTCCAGCTACTTGGAATGGTTGAGGCTGAATGATCGCTGGAGCCCAGCAGGTTGATGCTGGAGTGGCCATGAGTGTGCCACTGCACTCCAACCTGAGAGACAGAGAAGGACTTCAACTCAAAAAAAAAGTCATAGGGAACTATAGTACCATTTAAAACCCAACCTTCTTCCCTCTTAAATATAGAATAAAATGGAGGTATAATGTTGATTCACTACTCAAATGCATTGGTTAACACACACACCCAAGGAAATTCAAGCTTCACATCTTAGCAACAGCATCTTTATTTGACCCCAAAGTGCCTTTCCAGCCTTCGCCTCACTCTCTTATCATTCTAGCCACAGCACAGATTTTCATAATCATACATCTGTCTTGAAGATTACCCCTGCCTAGTTCCAGTACACACACACACACACATACACACACACACACACACTTTGTCCATCTGGAAAACTTCATTCTTCAGGATCAGATGATACCTTCTGGTTATTCCTTCCCCAATTACCATACCACAAGCTAATCGCATATTAATTCATCTCTTTTTATAGATATCTAACTAAAGCCTGAATGCCTCGTTTAAAGATCATACCTTATTCCATTATATATTCAGAAATTAACATGAATCTTTTTTGAATGTGAGTTTTCTAGAACACAACAATATAGACTTTTTGAGGCTGGCAAAATGATCAATTACATTTGGGTTTATTCTTCAGTTGGTTGCACAAATAGGATTTAAAAAAAACTTTTATTAAGCAGAGCTGTTAATAAAGAGAATAAAATCAATTAAATACATTATTAAGTTAAAAACTAATCTATTCTTTTTGATTTAAGAGCTACTACATTAATATTAACACCATCCTCACTCAGCTTCTCACCCCTTAGATAGCTAAGGACTTAAGATCCTGGACTATGCTCTATATACCTCAAAGATAATAATAGCACTGAAGAGACAATGATATACCTGTGGAATTGCCATAGGAGGATAAGAAACAGCTAAACAGCAGTGGCAATGCTAGCTGAAAATGACTTATTTCTGGTTTCAAATTAAGCAAGAAGAGAAGAGAAGGGAGGATAGAAAAAGACCCAGAACAAAGGAGGAAAGGAAAGGGAGAGATTGGCTGCTTTAAAAAATTAGCCCTAGAATTAATGGCTGCCATTTTCCTCTTTATGAAAGTGAGGAACAGAGACATTTATATAGGTTGTACAGAACTTAATGATAGGCAGTTGAAGATAAATACTACTTAGCAAAAAAGTTGTTCTACCTCCAGAGGCTCTTGCAAAAATTATTCTTAGGGCATCCTGCTCTTTTTCAATATGTTGAAGAAGATTCACTTCATTATTTAGATTTGAAACATTGATGTCTGTTTTCCAGCATTATGCAAAATAAATTTCAGGAAGCCAATAACTTATCAATGTTGCTAAAGTATACAGCACCCTGTACTTCTGTGTGAACCTGTGCACAGCATGTATGCTTAAAACCTCATACTTTAGGTGGGCACAGAAAGTACTCTTACATACATTATTAGTTCACTCTATCCTGACAGCAAGCCTTTAAGGTGGGTATGGCATATTTTTACAGATAAAGATAATGTGTTTCAGAGAGATTTAGAATCTTGCAGAATTACTGTGTAAATCCAGGCAGTCTAAGGATATCCCTGCGGTTCTATCACATAACAACACTATGTGAATACATCTAAAATTATTATAGATGCAGCTTTGATTCTTTATATTTAAAAATGCTGGCACAATATATTTTGCACCCCCATTTACAGATCAAGAGATTTGCATATGATAATGATTTTTTTTTTCCTGGATATCTACTGAAAACCCCTGAGAATCCAGATACCATTTAAGGAATGCATTCCCTGGTTAATTAAACTTCATCACCATGAAATCAAATATTTATTTTTAGTTAAGCCCCCAAACTTTCAATCTTAGTTAATTCTTTAGCAGGCAATGCAAATTCATATTTCTCACCAACTCCAGCAGAGGGCAGGATACTCCCATCAACAGCCACCTGGCTATTGCCTCCAGTCAAGCCAGTGCAGCTCCTGGTAGAGAGCATCCCAGCATTAGAACAATCATCATTTTCTCATCTGGATCTGAAAAGGATCGTGGGCTTGAGCTGAAAATAGGGGCTGTGGGACATGGCCTTGGAAATGTCTGGAAAAGTTTTGCTTTAGATGCTGCCCACATTTTGTTTGGGATTTGATCTTCAAGATACCTGGAAACTAGCCAACGCCAATTATCTTCCTGGAATTGCTGAGAAGGCTATACTAGGGAATTAATTTAAGATATACCATGAAAATTTCTGTGGGTTATTCTACTCTTGGGCCCCAGACCTTACTTCCACACTTACTATCTCTTCGTCCTTAAAAACTCTTAATAGCTCCCCATTACATGACCTCCTCTGTCTGTCATCACTGCACAACTCCCACTAAGAGGGAACAATGACCTCCTGCCGACTAATTCAGATTCTCCCCAAACCCAAATCAGGGGCTACCTCCTCCAGGAAGTTACAGGAGATTTTGGCCCATCATCAAGAAGTTTTCACTGAGAGTCAAAGAGACAAATCTCTAAGCTAAGCATTTTATTTGGGAATCATGGAATTGCAATTCAGGGTGCGCGCACACACAGGGGTGAGCTTTGGTATTCAAAGAACAAAATGAAGGTCAGAAGTTTTATTTGAAAGAGA
Source organism: Carlito syrichta (assembly GCF_000164805.1). Taxonomy (NCBI): domain Eukaryota; kingdom Metazoa; phylum Chordata; class Mammalia; order Primates; family Tarsiidae; genus Carlito; species Carlito syrichta. The sequence goes on along the minus strand of NW_007001006.1, from coordinate 20,344 downwards.
AATGTTATGTATTATTTTTAAAGAAAAACTCATTGGCATTAGCAAAGTTTTGAGGAGTTTGCATGCTCTGATTGGTGAGTGACAGTAGTAGGTAAAATTAATCTTAATTCATCTTAATTGGTGGTACATGCCTGTAGTCCCAGTTCCTTGGAAAGATGAGGCAGAAGAATCGCCTGAGCCCAGAAGATAGAGTCCACAGTGACTGGGATCATGCCACTGCCTTCCTGCCAAAGCAACAGAGTGAGATCCTGACTCAGAAAAAAATTACTTAATCTTAGAGTAGTCATGGCGGGTTGTTTCAGAAGCTGAGCTGAAATTCTTGAGGAAGTTATGTGTCCCTAATGTCTTTCCCCTCATCACTCGACTCTGGTTTAGTGGGGTATGACAAGAATAACTCAATTTGTGTAATTCACTTTTATACTAAGTGAACTACTAGATAAAGGTTTTGTATCAGACCATTGAGTCCAAAAAGATACATCTCACTCCTTCTAGTCCAGATAGTAGCATGGTAAAGGCAAAATGGAAGAGAGCAAAGATAAATGCCACAATTCACAAGACAGACCAGTGCTTCTGAAGGTGGCAGAATAATTGTACCAATATTCTATCCTAGAGTTTCCAAACTGTGGACTAGAAGTTAGGGATCAGCACTTCAAAGGCTCCCAGAATGGGATGGCAGTAAGAGGAGAAAGAGATGGATGTGTGGACAGGCTTTGCACCACCCTTCAACCCACTCTCCACCACTCTCTTATCCTAACCAGATGAGAGTGATGTCATTTTAACCTGTAACATTTGAGTTCTCCTCTATCTCTACAAAAAAAGTACTATGGCAATATTTCAGCCTTATTGAATTTGTTTATGCTTGATTTATGGCCTAGAATGTGATCTATCTTGGAGTATGTTCCATGTGGTAATTAATAGAATGTTTATTCTGTGGTTGTTGGGTGAAATAATCTGTAGATATCTATTAAGTACATTTGGTCAAGTGTCAAGATTAGATTCTGGATCTCATTGTTAACTTTTTGCCTCAATGATCTTTCTAGGGCTGTTAGTGGGGTGTTCAAGTCCCCTTGTATAATAGTGTTTGGGTCAATATCTTTTTTTAGTTTGCTTAGCAGTTCCTTTATAATTGGGTGCATATATGTTTAGGATAGATATTTCTTGTTGATGAATTGAAACTTCTATCATTATGTAGTATTCTTTCGTATCTTTTTAAATTTTTGATAGCTTAAAGGTTGTTTTGTCTGATATTAAAATCATGACTTCTGCTTTCTTTTGTGATCCATTTGTCTGGAAATTCTTTTTTCATCCCTTAACTTTGAGTCTGTGTGCATCCCTTGTGGGGAGATGAGTCTTCTGCATGCAGCAAATCTTTGGGTCATGGTTTCTTATCCAGTTTGCCATTCTATGTCTATTCAGTGGGGCATTTGGTCCATTCACATTCAGACTGATTGTTAAAATGTGATTTTTTATCCCTGTCATGAGGTTCTTATAACGTTTTTTTCTTTGTGTGCTTGTTTTCTTTTGGCTTTGGGGTTGATGTATGTTTGTGTTTTCAAGTTTCTTGTTGCACTGTATTCTCTGTTGATTCTGTGCTCTGCTGTTCTCTTGGGAAGTGTGTGGTCATTCTTTTTTTTTCTTTCTTCTGTGCTTAATACCTTTTTAAGTGTCTCCTGTAGAGATGGTCTGGAAGTTGCATAATCTCTTGGGGATTGGATGTCTGGGAAAGATTTTAATTCTCCATCACTGATGAAGCTGAGCTTGGTTGGGTAGGAAATTCTTAGTTGAAATTGTGTATCTTTGAGGACATTGAATATTGGATACCAGTCCCTTCTTTCTTGTAGTGTTTCTGCTGATAGGCTGGTACTACTCAGATTGGTTTTCTCCAGTATATAATCTGATCTCTCTCTCTTGCTGCCTTTAGGATTTTTTCTTTTGTGCCTCTCAGTGTAGGCAAATTACTATGTGTCTAGGGATTGGTCTTCTCATTTGATGTCTTGTGGGTGCTCTCTGTATCTCTTGTGTTTGGCTGGTCACATCTCTAGTGAGATGGGGAAATTTCCTTGGATTACCTCCAAGAATACTTGCTCAAGGTGTTCTCCATTTCCCTTTCTTCTTCTAGGATACCAATCAGGCATATGTTTGACCTTTTGATAAAATCACACATCTCTTGTAGGCTTTGTTCTTTCTTTCTGAGTTTTCTTTCTGTGTTTTTTTACAGATTGGGTTAATTACATGTTCTGGTCTTCAAGTTCTGAGATTCTTTCTTCAACTAGATTAATTCTGTACTCCATGTTTGTCATCTTGTTATTTATTTCCTGGATGAAATTTTTTATTGCCAAAATCTGTTACAAGCTCTTTCAGTGTTGGATCTTGCCTTTCTTGTTCACTCTTTCTATCCATTCTCTAATACCTGTCATATTCTAGGGCCAGTTTTTGATGACTTCCATTGTTTGGGCTCCAAAGTCTGCTTTTTAGGAGATTTCTCTTTGTAACACTTGAAATTACCTGTGGTCTTCCTTTAGTTTTGCCTCATTTGTGACATCTCTTACTTTTCTCTTTAATTTCATTATTCGGTGTTGTTGAGAGAGACTTTTCCTTCTGATATTTGCTCAGTTCTCTGTTCTTCCCTAATCTGGGCTCTGGATTTGTTCTATTTTGAAACAAGACTGTGGGTGGGATGCTTTTCTGTCTCTTGTAGTTTAGAGAGTCAAATAAGGTGGAGAACAGGGTGCTAGGATTCAGAAACAACTTGCAAATTACAATGTTCACTGATTGTGGTGTGTGTTCCCTGAGACCCACTCCTCACTGCCACTCTATATGATGATACAAATGGTATGTGTGTGTACCCCCTAAGTCCAAGATACAGTGACAGCAATGAGGAGCACAGATAAAATTACAATGAAATAAGATGAACCATAAATAAAAAAAGAAAAAAAACACAGAACAATGAAAGCAGAAACCAATGCAAAAAACAATTGAACACACACACAGACATATACACACACCCCAAAACAAACTGGAATCACAACAAAGTGAAATGAAACAAACAACAACAACAAAATAAGAAAACTAAACATACATAGATGCCTAGCACAAGATGAATGGAGAAGAAAAAGAGAAAAACAAGAAAAACAAAAACAAGACAAAGGAATTTAGATTGAACCCTCAAATATATATTGACACACTTTAAACTAAAATAAAAAAAGAGAAAAACAAAAGAGCAAGACAAAACCAACAACAACAAAAAATCTGAAAGATGAACACTCAATCATTCACATACACACATAAACAGAAAACAAAAAACAAAAGGAGAAAGAAAAAAGAAAAAGACAAGGAAAAAAAAGGTAGGGATGTAGCTCAAACCCTCACATACACATTCATGCACAAAGGAAATATCTTTTTTAAAATAGCTGAAGTAACAAACAAACAGGCAACAAAAATTTAAAAATTTTTAAAAACTAAAACTTAAGATGGTGGCAGGGTGCCTCTCTCAACCTCTCCAGTGGTTCTCTCTCTGCCTCTAAGCTCCCACCACAGCTCCTGCTGCCAGCGTCTGGCCAGGCGCTAAAGTGGTGAGGCAAAGCCTGGAGCCAGTAGTCTCTCCCTGCCACTTCTTCACAGGAAAACTTTTGTCCATTTAAAAAAATGATGCTTGGCTTCTGCAACCTTGGAAGCACCAAGCAGAGAAGCTGCAGCACCAGCTGCTGCACCAAGAGGGTTCTCGCCACTTGTTCACGAGCCCCTCTTTAGTCAGTGTTTCCCAGCATTTTCTTCCCAGGAAGGGTTTTGTTCATTTTTTTTAAATGGCACTCAACTTCTGCATCCCAGGAATCACTAGGGTCCAAACCGAGCATCTGTGGCACCAGCCACTGCACCAGGAAAGCCCCAGCCACTAGCTCCCTAGCCCTCACTCATTCAGCCACTCACACACCCACTCAGTTGTCAGCATGCACACAAAATTTTCCAAACACTCACTCACTCATGCCAGAACTCACATAGTCTGACTGGCTCAGCCACCATCTTCCCACCGGTCTCTCTGTTTTTTGCTTTTGTTTTTGTTTTTTGGGGTTTTTTTGTTACTTTATTTTATTATGGGAATGTGAGGAACAAGTGAGGATTAACTACATATGTAGGTTGCATGCAGGTCAAGTTTGGGCTTCTAACTGACCCTCATGCCCCCAGTAATGAACCAAGCATGCTTTGTGTTGTCATATGCCCACCAGCCTCCTCACTTTTCTAGTAGTGCCAGTGACTGCTAATCCCTCCCTTGTGCTAATGTGATGAATGTTCAAGGCCCACTTATGAGTGAGAACATGCTGTATTCAATTCTTTGTTTCTGTGACAGTTCTTTTAGTATGATGATCTACTACTCCATTCAATTTGCTGCAAAGTCCAGGATTTTGTTCTTTTTTATGGCTTTGTAATACTTTATTGTGTATATATGTACCACTTTTTCTTTATCCAGTCTACTTTTGATGGGCAACAGGGTTGATTCCCTGTTTTTGTTTTTGGAAATAATGTGGCAATAAGCATGCGTGTGTGGGTGTCTATTTGGTAGAATGATTTATGTTCATCCAGTTATATTCCCAGAGGAGGGATTGCTGGATTTTATGGAAGGTCAATTTTTAGTTCTTTTAGGAATCCCATACAGCTTTTCATAGAAGGAAAACTAACTTGAACTCCCACCAACAGTGTAGAAGCATTTCCTTTTCTCCACACCTATACCAGCATCTGCTGTTTTTTGATTTATTAATGATAACAACCCTTACCATAGTTAGGTGGTATCTCATATTTTTTATTTGCATTTCTCTAGTGATTAGTGAGGCTGAGCATTTTTTCATTTCTCTGTTGGCTTCTTGTATGTTGTCTTTTGAAAAGTCTCTGTTCATGTCTTTGCCCACTTTTTAATTGGGTTGTTTTGTTTGGTTTGGTTTTAGTTTTTTTTCCACTTTGAGTTCCTTGTAGATCCTGAATTTTAGGGGGTTTTTTGTTTGTTTTTTGTTTTTTCTCTTTTAATTTTTATTTTGAAATTGGGGGTAAAATTCAGGGCTAGGTATACAAATGTTCCTTGTGCAAGTACCCTTATTGATGAGGTTTGTCCTTCCTTCCCCAGACAGATATTGACTACTGTCAATCCCAGCTCCCCACCCCTCACTCCTCTCCCCGCAGTTTCCCACTACTTTCAATCCCTTTCCTACCGTAGTACGGTCGTTGTTCAAGGTCCACTTATGAGTGAGAACATATGGTACTCAGCTTTGTTTCTGTGAGAGATCACTCAGTATTATAAACTCTAATTCCATCCAGGTTGCTGTGAAGTTCATGATTTTGTTCTTCATTTTGGCTATATAATATTCCATTGTATATATGTGCCACATTTTTTTTTTATCCAGTACTCTTTTGATGGACTGCATGGTTGGTTCCATGTTCTTGCTATTGTGAGCAATGCTGCAATAAACATACGTGTGCAGGTATCTTTTTTATAGAGTGAACTGAGTTCTTCTGGGTATATTCCCAGTAGGGGGATTGTGGGGTCATATGAAAGGTCAATTTTTAGAACTTTTAGGAATTTCCACACTGATTTCCATAAAGGCTGTACTAGTTTACATTCCCACCAACAATGTAGAAGTGTTCCCTTTTTGCCACATCCTCTCCTGTATCTGTTATTTTTTGAATTATTGATGATAGCCATTCTGACTGGAGCTAGGTAATATCTCAGTGTAGTTTTAATTTGCGTCTTCTTGAAGAATAGTGAGGCTGAACATTTTTTCATGTGTCTGTTGGCTGCTTGTGTGTCTTCTTTTGAGAAGTATCTATTCATATCTTTAGCCCACTTTGTAATGGGGCTGTTTGTTTTTTTTCTTTGCAGCATGTTTGAGCTCATTGTACATCCTTGATGTTAGACCTTTGTCAGACTTGGAGTTGGCAAATATTTTTTCCCAGTCTGCAGGCTGTCTCCCTGCTCTCTTGATTGTTTCTTTGGCTTTGCAGAAGTTTGTCAGTCTAATGAGGTACCACTTGTCTATCTTATCTCTTATGCCGTAGGCACTTCAGGTTTTAATCAGGAATTGGTTGCCAGTTCCAACTTCCATAAGGGTGTCTCCTGCATTTTCTAAGGTTCTTAGAGTTTGAGGTTTTACATTTAGATCTGTGATCCATTTAGAGTTAATTTTTGTGTATGGGGACAAGTAGGGGTCCTGTTTCAATCTTCTGCATGTGGTCAGCCAGTTTTCTCAGCAGTATTTACTGAATAGGTTCTCCTCTCCCCAGTAGTGGGTGGTGGAGGCTTTGTCGAAGATGAGTTGGTTGAGAAATTGAGGTTTTGCTTCTGGAGTCTCAATTCTATTCCATTGGTCTATATGCCTGCTCTTGTACTAATACCAGGCTGTTTTGATTATTGTAGCTTTATAGTATAGTGTAAAGTCTGGGAGTGTGATAACTCCTGCTTTGTATTTTTGTTTGTTTGTTTGTTTTTGCTTTTTGTTTTGCTGAGGATTTTTTGGCTATTCTTGGTCGTTTATACTTCCATATGAATTCCTGTATTGTTTTTCTAGTTCTAAGAAGAATGCTGCTGGCAATTTGATGGATATTGCATTAAATCTGTAAATTGCTCTAGGTAAAATGGACATCCTAACAATGTTGGTTCTCCCAATCCATGAGCATGGAATATTGTTTGTGTTATATTTGATTTCTTTGAGCAGCGTTTTGTAGTTTTCATTGTAAAGGTCTTTTATGTCTCTGGTTAGGAAGATGCCAAGGTATTTTTTTTTTCTTTTTTTTCTTTCCTTTTTTTTTGTGGCTATTGTAAATGGAATTGTGCTTTTATTTGGGTTTCTGTGTGTTTACTATTGGTGTATAGAAATGCGATTGTCTTTTGTACATTTATTTTATATCCTGAGACTTTGCCAAAGTCCTTTATCAGTGCCAGGAGGTTTTTGGCAGATTC
>NW_007001006.1:1914-12858 GCF_000164805.1 Carlito syrichta | reverse complement strand
GTTGCTGCAAAATTCATGATTTTGTTCTTTTTTATGGCTGTATAGTATTCCATTGTGTATACGTACCACATTTTTTTAATCTAGTCCTCTTTTGATGGACAGTATGGTTGCTTCCAGGTTCTTGCTATTGTGAACAATGGTGTTATAAACATACGTGTGCAGGTATCTTTTTTACAGAGGGATTTGAGATCTTCAGGGTATATTCCCAGTAGGGAAATTGTGGGGTCATATAGGAGGTCGATATTTAGAGTTTTTAGGAATCACCACACTGCTTTCCACAGAGGTTGCTCTAGTTTACACTCTCACCAACAGTGTATAAGTGCTCCCTTTATACCACATCCTCTCCAGTATCTGTTATTTTTTGAGTTATTGACAATGGTCATTCTGACTGGAGTTAGGTGGTATCTCAGTGTACATTTAATTTGCATCTCCTTGATGATTAGTGAGATTGAACATTTCTTCATGGGTCTGTAGGCTGCTTGTATGTCTTCTTTTGTGAAGTATCTGTTCATATCTTTTGCCCACTTTGTAATGGGGTTGTTTGTTTTTCTCTTTTCAGCACGCTTTAGTTCCTTGTAGATCCAAGATGTTAGGCCTTAATCAGACATGGAGTTGGCAAACACTTTTTCCCAGTCTGTGGGCTGTCTTCCTGCTCTCTTGATGGTTTCTTTGGCTTTGCTGAAGCTTGTCAGTTTAATGAGGTCCCACTTGTCTATCTTATCTCATGGCCTGTGTGTTTTGGGTTTTGTTCGGGATGGATGATTTTTGAGATGTGTTATTGAATCCAGTTTGCTAGAATCTTGTTGAGAATTTTAGCATCTATGCTCATCAAAGATATTGGCCTGTAGTTCTCTTTCTTTGTTGGGTCTTTACCTAGCCTGGGTATCAATATGATGTTAGCTTCATAAAATGATTTGGAGAGAGAACCATCTTTCTCAATCACCTGGAATATTTTCAATAGGATTGATATCAGTTCCTCCTTGTATGTTTTGTAGAATTCTGCTGGAAAACCATCTGGTCCAGTGCTTTTTTTGTTGTTGGTAGTTTTCTTATGACATAATCAATTTCCTTAATTGTTATTGGTCTATTTAGGGTCTCAGTGTCTTCTTGTTTCAAGACACTGGAGGGAATTTGTGTGATGCCAGAAAGTTTTCCATTTTCTTTAGGTTTTCAAGTTTGTTTCCATACAATTGTACATACTAGTCTCTGATAATCTTTTTTATTTCTTCAGGGTCAGTTGTGACTTCATCTTTTGTGTTTCTGATTGAGTTTTCTTGGGCCTTTTCTCTCTTTTTCTTGGTCAGCCTGGCTAGGGGACCATCTATCTTGTTTATCCTTTCAAAGAACCAGGTTTTTGTTTCATTGATTTTTTTGAATTTTTTTTTGTCTTCAATGTCCTGGAATTGGGCTTTTTTTTTGGTGATCTGGGCTCTTCTGCTGAAGGTAGGATTTTGATGGTCTTGCATTCATTTCCAGCTTCCTTAGGTGACTTGTTAGGCTGTTAACTTGTGATCTTTTCATTTACTTCATGTGTGTTTGCAAAGATATGAATTCCCCTCTTACTACTGCTTTTGTGGCATCCCAGAGGTTTTGGTAAGATGTTTCTTCATTTTCATTTGTTTCCAGGTAACTTTTAATCTCTGTTTTATTTTGTCATTGACTCAGGAGTTGCTTATCATCATACGGTTTAGTGTCCATATCTTTGTAGGTTTGGGGGGAACTTTGTTGGTGTTGGTATTTATTTTTATTCCACTGTGATCTGAGAAGGTGCATGGCAAAATTTCAATCTCATGAAATTTGTTTATATTTGGTTTATAACCAATGATGTGGTCAATCTTGGAGTATGTTCCATGTGGTGGTGAGTAGAATGTATATTCTGTGGTCTTGGGTGGAGTGTTCTGTAGGTATCAATTAAGTCCATTTGTTCAAGAGTCTCATTGAAATTCTGGGTTTCCTTGCTGATTTTTTGTCTTGATGATCTGTCTAGGGTTGTGAGTGGGGTATTAAAGACCCCAGCTATGATAGTGTTAGAGTTGATCTCTTTTTTAAGTTTGCCTAGAAGCTGCTTTATGAATATTGGTGCTCCTATGTTGAGTGCATATCTGTTTAGGATAGATATTTCTATTTATGGATTGAACATTTTATCATTATATGGTGACCTTCTCTGTCTTTTTTAATTTTTGATAGCTTAAAGGGTGTTTTGTCTGAGATTAAGATTGCAACTCCAGCTTTCTTTTGTGTTCCATTCACCTGAAATTTTGCTTTCCATCCTCTTACTTTGAGTCTGTGATTGTCCTTTCTGGTGAGATGAGTCTCTTGGAGACAATATATTGTTGCCTCATGGTATTTTATCCATTTTGCCATTCTATGTCTTTTCAGTGGTGCATTTAGTCCATTCACATTCAGGATAATTATTGAAATATGAGGGTTTATCCCTGTCATGATGTTCTTATAGAGTTGTTGTTGTACTTGTTGGTTTATTGTCTTTCTTTTGTTTTTTCCTCATTTGTATAGATTTTCCTCCCCACTTTTTCCTGTTTTTCTCCATTTTCTTTGAACTTGTTGTTCATGGGTGGAGGGGTTGCTTTTATTTCTGTCTGCTTAATCTCCTATTCTTCCTTGTGTGAATCCTTTGTTCAATTCTAAAGCTGGACTGTAGGTTGGGGGCTGCACTTTTTGCAGTTTTGAGATTTAATTGAGGGTGAGCTATGATTCAAAATCTATCTGCTGATCTCAGTATCCACCGACAGGTATATGGATACCCTGGGGCCTGCTTTGCACTGCCTTGCAATCTGACCATGCAATGAGAGTATAGGTTTGCTCCCTGAAAGCAAAATGAGGTAAGAAAAAGGAAAAAAATGGCATGGGGCAGGGCAGGGGGGTGGGAGAAGAGGAAGGTGGAAAGAGAAGAGTAAGAGGGAAAACAGATAAAGGTACCAGCTAACATGAAAATAGACACTAAGACAGATAAGAGTAAGAGAAAAAACAGAAACAAAAGCAAACAAAAAACCAACAACAATAACAAAAAAAACTAGAACATAAAATCATACAGACACACAAGCTAACCAAACTCCTTATGATGTCCTATTTCCCTACACAAACATGAGGTCTTAGATCCCAAGCTGGAGGATAGGCAGAGCTGGGAGGAGCTGGGCGGGGCAATGCAGGTCTCTGGTTCTACTGCACTGGTTCTAGCTGAGAAGGCAGAGTGTGAGACAATGGGGTACTGCAGGTCAGCATGTCACAGTGCAGCTTGGGCCTCTTTTAGGTCTCTGCCTGGTGTCAGAACTCCAGCTGTTCTCTGGTTATGCCGTGGCCAAGGGTGAGTTGGAGGTAGTGGAGTGTGAAATGGCAGGGAGGTTGCTGGTCAGGTAGAGTAGCGTGGCTAGGGGCAGGGTGGTGCAGCCAGGGAGGGAACCCGGAGCTCCAAGGGTTGGGAGCCAAGGGCCTCCACGGGCAGCAATGGCTTGGTGCCATGTAGAGTGATATAGCCAGGGAGGGAGTCTGGAGCTCCATAAGGCTGGGAGCCAAGGGCTTCTGTGGGTGGCATCAGCTTGGTGCCAGGCGGGACAGTGCAGCCAGGGAGGGACCCCAGAGTTCCATGAGGCTGGGATTCTAGGCCGGCCTGGGGCGGTGTGTCGGTGGCAGCCGCAGTAGCCGAGGGGTGTGTGGGAGTGAGGGCCTCCAGGCCTCATTTCACGCAGCTGGTTGGGGGGGACGTGTGAAGTTTTTATAGAAACTCACTTTCATGGAGATTCTCACAGTCCTACCTGTGCCATCACCATCTGGCCGGAAGTCGGATGTTAGTTTTTTAACAAATAATAATTTGCAAATATTTGTTTCCCCTCTGTGGGTTGTCTCTTTACTCTCTTGATGGTTTCTTTTGCTGTGCAAAAGTTTATCAGTTTGATGAGGTCTTACTTGTCTATCTTAACTTTTATGGCCTCTGCTTTTGGAGACTCGGTCAAAAGTTGATGTCTACCCTGATGTGCATAAGGATATTTCCTGTTTTCTTCTAGGATTCTTATAGTTTTAGGTTTTATGCTTATGTCTTTTATCTATTTTGAGCAGATTGTTGCATACCACAATAGGTAGGTGTCCTGTTTCATTCTTCTGCGTGAGGTCAGTCAGTTTTTCCAGCACCATTTGCTAAATATGGTCTCCTTTCCCCAATGATTGCTATTGGTGGCTTTGTTGAAGATATTTTTGTTTCCAGAATCTCTTTCCTGTTCCATTGGTCTATGTGCCTATTCTTGTAACAATAGCAGGAGGCTTTGGTTACTGTAGTCTTGTAATAAAGTTAAAGTCTGGAAGTGTGATACCTCCCTCTTTGTCCCTTCTGATGAGGAATGTTTTGGCTACTTGTGCTCTTTTTTGTTTCCATATGAATTTCTGTATTGTTGTGTCTTGGTCTGAAAAAATGATGTTGGTAATTTGATGGGTATTACATTGAATCTGTAAATTGCCCTGGGTAGGATGGACATCTTGACAATATTGAATCTTAAAATCCATGAGCATGGAATGTTTCTCTATTTGTTTGTGTCATCCCTGCTTTCTTTGAGCAGTCTTTTGTAGTTATTGTAAAGGTCTTTCACTTACCTGAGTAGGTAAATGCCAAGATACTTCTTTTTTAGTGTCTATCATAAATGGGATTGTGCTTTTTGTTTGGTTCTCTGCCTGCTTATTGCTGATGTATGAAATGCAACTGTCTTTTAAAATTGATTTTATAGCCTGAGACTTTACCAAATTAATTTACAGTGTGAAGAGGCTTTTGATAGACTCCCTAGGGTTTTCAAGGTATAGGATCATATTGTCCACAAAAAGGAATAGCTTAGCTTCCTGTTTTCCTTCCTTTGCCTGAGTGCCCTGGCTAGGACTTCCAACACTATAATGAACAAGAGGGGTGTGGGTAAGCATCCTTGTCTTGTTTCCATTCTTAGGGGAATGCTCCCAGCTTCTGCCCATTTAGCAAAATGTTGGCAGTTGGTTTATCATAGATGACTCTTACTGTTTTGAGAAATGTTTCTTTTATGTCTAGGTGCTAAAGGTTTTTATCAAGAAAGGATGCTGGATCTTGTCAAATGCTTTTCCTGCATCTAATGATTAAATCATGTGGTTCTTGGTTTTATATCTTTTTTTTTTTTGAGTTGGAGTCTCACTCTGTCACCCAGACTGGAGTGCAGTGACCGCTCCCGGCCACCGCAGCCTCTACCTGCTGGGCTCCGGCAATCCTTCCACCTCAGACTCCTGAGTAGCTGGAATTACAGGTGCGTGCTACCATGCCCGGCTAATTTTTTTATTTTATTGTAGAGATGAGGTGTCGTCTGCCCAGGCAGGTCTCGAACCCGCGGGCTCGGGCAATCCACTCACCTCAGCCTCCCAAAGGCGCGGGATTACAGGCTGAGCCACCGAGCCCGGCGGTTTTATATCTTTTAATGTGATGAATTATATTTATGGTCTTGTGAATGTTGAACCAGCCCTGCATCCCAGGAATGAAACCACCTGGTCGTGGTGGATGATCCTTGAGATATGTTGCTGGATCCAATTTGCTAGAAACTTGTTGGAAATCTTTGCATCTATGTTAATCAAGGAGATTGGCCTATAATTCTCTTTCCTTATTGGGTCTTTGCCAGGTTTGGGTATCAGTATGATGCTAGCTTCATAAAATGAGTTGGGGAGAATTCCATCATTCTTGATTGCCAGGAATACTTTCAGTAAGATTAGTATCAGCTCCTCCTTGTATGTCTTGTAAAATTCAGCTGGGACGCCATCTGGTCTGGTGCTTTTTTTGGTAGGAATATTTTTTATGACTGAGTCAATTTCCTGGATTGTTATTGGTCTGTTTAGAGTTTCAATTTCTGCTTGTTTCAACCTTGGAAAGTTGTATGATGTCAGAAAGTCCTCTACCTCCTTTAGGAATTCTATTGCATTTGCATACAGGTGGTCAGAGTCATCTCTGATAATCTTTTGAATTTCTTTAGGGTCAGTAGTGACTTTGCCTTTTGCATGTCTAATTGTGTTTATTTGGACTTCTTTCCCTTTGTTTTGGTCAATCTGGGGGTTTGTTAATCTTATTTATCTTTTCAAGGAACCAGCATTTTATCTTGTTTATTCTTTCTATGATGTTTTTGTCTTCTATATCCTGCTATTGTGATTTTATCTTGACCATCTGGATTCTTCTGCTAAAGTTAAGATGTAGATGATCTTGCCTTTCCAGCTCCCTTAAGTGTGACATTAAGCTGTTTACTTGTGATCTCTCTGTTTTCTTGATTTGTGCACATGCAATGTTATGAATTTTCTTCTTAACACTGCTTTCATGACATCCCAGAAACTCTGATGTGTCTTTATTTTGTTCGTTTCCAGGAATCTTTTTGTTCCTGTCTTGATTTCCATGTTGATCCAGAAGTTGTTCAGCAGCATGATATTTAGTGTCCATATTTTTGGGTGTTTGGGGGATTTTGTTGGTGGTCATATTTATTTTTATTCCACTGTAATCTGAGAAGATGCATGGTATTATTTCAATCTTTTGAAATGTATTCATACTTGATTTATGTCCAAGAATGTGATCAATCATGGAGTATGTTCCATGTACTAATGAGTAGAATGTGTATGTTGTAGATGTTGGGTGGAGTGTTTTGTAGATGTCTATTAAATCTATTTGGTTGAGCACTGAGTTGGTGTTCCGGATATCCTTGTTGGATTTTTTGCCTCAGTGATATATAGAGCTGTTAGTGGAATATTTAAGTCTCCAACTTTGATAGTGTGAAAGTCAATGTCCTCTCTTAGCTTACTTAAAAGTAGTTTTATAAAACTGGGTGTTCCTGTGTTGGGTGTATATATGGTTTTTTTGTTGTTGCTGTTTTTGTTGTTCCATCACCTAGGCTAGAGTACCATGGCATGCATGCTCATGGCCACCCCAGTGTCAACCTGCTAGGCTCCAGCGATTCTTCTGTCTCAGTCTTTCAAGTAGCTGGAACTACAGGTGTGTGCTATTACGCTCGGCTAATTTTTTATTTATTGCAGAGATGAGGTTTCACAAAGTTTCCCAGGTTGGTCTCAAACCCACAGGTTCAGGTAATTCACTCACCTTGGCTTCCCAAAGTGCTGGGATTACAGGCTGAGTCACTGACCCTGGCTGGGTGTATGTATGTTTTAAATGGATATTTTTTGCTAGTGGACTGAGTCTTTTATTATTCTGTAATGTTCCTCTGTGTCCTTTTTAACTTTTGATGGTTTGAATTCTGCTTTGTCTGATATCAGAATAGCTACTCCTGATTTCTTGTTTTACATTTGCCTGAAAGACCATTTTTCAGCTCCCAACTTTGAGCATACAGGTGTCCTTTGCAGTGAGATGAGTTTTCTGGAGGCAGCACACTGTTGGTTCATACTTCTTTATCCAGTTTGCCATGCTATGTCTCTTTAGTGGTTCATTTAGTATATTCATGTTCAAGTTGATTATTAAATTGTGAGAGTTTATTCCTGTCATAGGGCTTTTAGAGGATTGCTTTGTTACCTTTTAACTTTTGTATTTATATTTGTGTGTATTTTCATTTTTGTGAGTGCTCTGTATGCTCTGTTGACTTTGTGTGCCTTCACTTTTGCAATGGGTATGACTTTTTTTTTCTGTGTTCAACACCTTCTTAAGCATCTCCTGAAGGGCTGGTCTGGAGGCTGCATATTTTCTTAGGGGTTGGATGTCTGGGAAGGATTTTAATTCTCTGTCACTGATGACACTTAGCTTGGTGGCATAGAAAACTCTTGGCTGAAATTGCTTATCTTTAGGAATGTTAAAAATTGGACTTTGGTCCCTTCTGGCTTGTAGTCTTTCTGAAGATAACTCTGGAGTGATTCTGATAAGTCTTCCCTGGTAGGTAGTCTAGTCTTTCTCTCTTGGTGCCTTCAGGATTTTTTTAATGTTAACTTTGTGGAGATGGATTACTATGAGTCGTGGGGATAGTCTTATCACATGATACCTTGCAGGGGTTCTCTGAATCTCTTGTGCTTGAATAGTTGCTTCTCCAGCAAGATGTGGGAAGTTTTCTTAGATGACCTCATGGAATATTTGTTCCATGGTGTCCTCAGTTTCCCTTTCTGCATCAGGGATACCAGTCAGGCATAGATTTGGCTTCTTGACATAGTCCCACATCTCTCAAAAGTTTTTCTCCTTTTTGAGCTTTTTTCCTATGTTTTTGACAGACTGGGTTAATTCCATATTTTAGTCTTCAAGCTCTGAGATCCTCTGCTTGGTTGATCCTGCTCCCTATGCTTGTTACTTTGTTTTTTATTTCTAGGATGAAGTTCTTCATTTCCATTATTTCAGAACATGCTTTTCTGAAATTGGTCAACTGCACTTTTACTTCCTTTATTACTTTGGTGAGTTCACTTCTAGTTTATCTTAGTTTTCTCTTTTAATTTTAGCCATCCAATCTCTGATTTCTGTGACTATCACCTGGGGCCATTTGAGGGGGTTTCTATTGTCTATGTTTTGATAGCTGCTTTTGGGGGGCACGGTCTCTTTTGTACTCTCTCTTTGGTACTCTGAACATTGCCTGTATTTTTTCATTGATTTTTTTCCTCATTTGTGATGGGCCTGTTTTCCCCTCTCTGTGATTCCTTTGGTTTTGTTGCTCTAAAGCTAGCCACTAACTCTGTTCTAGGACGCTTTCTGTAGTTTCTGTAGTCACTCAGTGAGAAAGGAAAGAGCATTCACTTCTATTCCTTGCTCCATCCTATGGCAGGTTTCCCAACTGTAGCAGATCCTGCTGCTAGCATGCTTTAGAAACAGGGTGGGGGGATAGACTGTCTGTTGTCTGAAGTGTGTAGCCTGCACTGAGAAAGCCTTTGTGTGTTTTTCTGTTGCTCCCTCCCTGTTCAAGTCCACACACTGCTCTTGAAAAGAGTGATTTCCTTGCCACAGGGGAGGGGGAAGAGATCCACCCTGAAGACACACAGTGCTTGGAGATGATTCTTCCTGATCTGGAGAAGATGGGTTGAGTGCCAGTGAGGGTCACTCTGCAGGTGAGTTATCCCTGCCTTGGAGTCAGCTGGAGTCATGCTTATGCATGCTGACCTATTTTTCCCCTGCCATTCCACTTAGTGTCCAATTATGCCTGTGCCCTAACCAGGACTCCTCCTACACAGAGCCAATAACTCATGCACAGATGGTGGGGGTGAAAGGAACCAAAGCACCCATTCTCTGGGAAGGGCTTCAGTTCCTGTGTGAGCCTGGCACACAGCAGTAGAGGGTTCACCCATATTCCCACATCTGCCTTTGTATTCTATTCTCTGTGTGTTCAGAGACCTTTGCTAGGTACAGGGTGCTTCACCCATCCAAAAATGTTCCATTTGTCATGTCGATTTGTGGCTTGGTTCCTACTCTATGCCTTGCTTGGTGAGAATGGTGTCAGTCTGCAGCTCCATGGTGGTCATCTTGGATCTAGGTCCAACCAAAGTTTTTATCTGGAAGTTTTTGAGAAGCCTGTGTCACAGTTTGTGGAAGAAATGTCCTGAGTTATGGCAAACAGGTGACTGTTTCCTCCACCATGATAACCACCTGCCCACTCTGTGATGAGTGCTCAGCAGTTTTTGACCAAAAACAGAATGACACCTGTGCCCACCTTCCCTGGGAGACTCCTTTGTTTGTTTGCTTCCCCAGATGAAAAATGTCCTCAAAGAGAAATGTTTTTCCCTCGTGGAAAATGTGAAACAAAAAATGGCAGTAGCACTAAAAGGCATCAAAATTGATGAGTTCAAAAACTGTTTTGAGCAGTGGAAAGCATTTCGATAGCATCAAGTGGAGAGTACTTTGAAGATGATTGAAGTTTAATCATGTAAGACTAAATACACAATTTTTAATAAACTCCAGGGGTTTTTTTTTGGTCCTCCTTCATATATCTGTTATTTCTTCTATATTTAGTCTTTGGAATTCTACTGTAAGGAAGACCTCTTCTTCTGCCCTCATTTATTTATGTATTTATTCAATTTTCTGTTTTTATCACTATGAACACATGGTTATTTATTCTATGGATTATAATTCAATGTTATCATTCATTTTGATGCCCAAATTGTCCCAGCTTTGATCTTCAGGGGCTCCTTTAGGTTGGATACTATTCCTTTCAATATGCTCCCATCATTTTTGAATATGTACTTTCTGGTATCAAAAGATGATTCAGGCTTTTCTTGTACTTTCTGCACCCCATTCCTTTACTCAGTCATTTTACTAGAATAATGGTACTTAGAAACCATGTTTTGGATACTAGGTATACTCATTGCTGCTGGGATGTCATTATTTCTAGTCCTTCTAAGTGAACAGAGCAAGGAAATATATGTATATACAGTCTGCCCTCCATATCTATGATTTCTGCATACGTGAATTCAACCAATGAAGGATCAAAAATAATTTTAAAAAGTAAAAATAAAAAATAGCAATACAATAAAAAGAAAATAAATTAAAACCTATATAGTGTAACAACTATCTACATAGCATTCACATTGTATTAGGTATTATAAGTAATCAAGAGATTATTTAAAGTACAAGAGATTATTTAAAGTACACAGGAGGATGAGCTTGGGTTATATGCAAATACTATGCTATTTTATATAAGGGATCAGGGCAACAGTGGAGGTCTTGGAATCAGTCCTCTGTGGGTACCAAGGAACAACAGTACACACACACACATACACGCACAACTGTATCTATTTCTGTAACTCAGAGAAAGAGTTAAATATTTGTTAGATATTGCTAAATTTTCTTTTATTTTCTTTTTTTTTATTAATCAATATTTTTTATTATGGTTTTGTGGGGTACAGTTAAGGGTTAGGTGTACAATTATGTTTCATTCAGGTACCCTGTTGATAAGAGGTGTTTTCCCATCCCCAGACAGATATTTGCTACTATTAATCCCATCCCCCTCCCCCCCCATAGTTTCCCAGTACCATCAGTCA
>NW_007001006.1:0-949 GCF_000164805.1 Carlito syrichta | reverse complement strand
CATGTGGTCAGTCAGTTTTCCCAGCACCATTTACTGAATAGGTTCTCTTCTCCCCAGTGTAGGTGTGGGGGCTTTGTCGAAGATGAGTTGGTTGAGAAATTGAGGTTTTGCTTCTGGAATCTCAGTTCTGTTCCATTGATCTATATGCCTGTTCCTGTACCAATACCAACATCCTGTTTTGATGATTGTAGCTTTATAGTAAAGTTTGAAGTCTGGTATTGTGATACCACCTGCTTTGTTTTCTTTGAAAAGGATTGTTCTGGCTATTCTTGGACATTTGTGTTTCCATATGAATTCCTGTGTTGTTTTTTCTAGGTCTGAGAAGAATGTTGTTGGTAATTTAATGGGTATTGCATTGAATTTGTAGATTGCCTTAGGTAAGATGGACATCTTCACAATGTTGATTCTTCTGATCCATGAGCATGGGATATTTTCCCACTTGTTTGTGTCAGCTTTGATTTCTTTGAGCAGTGTTTTGTAATTTTCATTGTAAAGGTCTTTAACGTATCTGGTTAGGAAGATGCCAAGGTATTTCATTTTTTTGTGGCTATTGTGAATGGAATTGTGTTTTTTATTTGGGTTTCTGTTTGTTTATTATTGGTGTAGAGAAATGCGATTGTCTTTTGTACATTTATTTTGTATCCTGATACTTTGCCAAAGGCCTTTATCAATGTAAGGAGGACTTTGACAGATTCTCTTGGGTTTTCAAGGTACACAATCATATCATCTGAAAAGAGAGATAACTTGACTTCCTCTTTTCCTATTTGAATACCTCTGATTTGCCTCCTCTTCTCTGATTGCTCTAACTAGGACTTCCAATACTATGTTGAACAGGAGGGGTGGGAGTGGGTTTACTTGTCTAGTTCCAGTTTTCAGGGGAATTGGTTCTATTTTTTTCCATTTAGGAGTATGCTGGCTGTGGGTTTCTCGTAGATGGCTTTTACTATTT
>NW_007001005.1:0-759 GCF_000164805.1 Carlito syrichta | reverse complement strand
AGGAACTGAAGCGTACTGAAAAGAAGAAAACAAACAACCCCATTATAAAATGGCAAAAGACATGAACAGACACTTCACAAAAGAAGACATTCGAGCAGCCAACAAACACATGAAGAAATGCTCAACCTCACTAATCATCAGGGAGATGCAAATCAAAACCACACTGAGATACCACCTAACTCCAGTCAGAATGGCAATTATCAACAACTCAAAAAATAACAGCTGCTGGAGAGGGTGTGGTGAAAAGGGAACACTTCTACACTGTTGGTGGGAGTGTAAACTAGTGCAACCTCTGTGGAAAGCAGTGTGGCGATTCCTAAAAGCTCTAAAAATTGACCTTCCATATGACCCTGCAATCCCCCTACTGGGAATATACCCTGAAGAACACAAATCACTCTATAAAAAAGATACCTGCACACGTATGTTTATCGCAGCATTGTTCACAATAGCAAGAACCTGGAAACAACCATGCTGCCCATCAAAAGAGGACTGGATTAAAAAAATGTGGTACATATACACGATGGAATACTACGCAGCCATAAAAAAGAACAAAATCATGAATTTCGCTGCAACCTGGATGGAACTAGAGTCTATAATACTGAGTGACCTCTCACAAAAACAAAAATCCGAATATCACATGTTCTCACTCATATAATGGACCTTGAACATCCAATGCAATACTATGAGAAAATGACGGATGGTACTGGGAAACTATGGGGGGGAGGGGGATGGGATTAACAGTAGCAAATATCTGTCGGA
>NW_007001004.1:2140-2948 GCF_000164805.1 Carlito syrichta | reverse complement strand
TCAGCTGTCTAGTCAGCTGGCTAACTAGTTAATACAGCTGGTTGAGTCAGATGATTAGCCAGCTGGCTAGCAGGTTAAGTCAACTAGTTATGTCAGCTGGCTAGTCAGCGGACTAGCCAGGTAGGACGCTAGTTAAGTCAGCTGGCTAGCCAGCTGGCTAGCTATTTACATCAGCTACTTAATTCAACTGGATTCCCGGGTGGCTAACTTAGTATCTAACTAGTTAAGTCAGCTGAATAGTCAGCTGGCTAGCTGGTTAAGTCAGCTAGTTAATTCGGCTGGCCAGCCAGCTAGCTAGCTTTTTAAATCAGCTAGTTAAATCAGTTGGCCAGCCAGCTGGCTATCTAGGTAGCTAGCTAGTTAAGCAGCTAGTTAATTCAGCTGGTTATCTAGGTATCTAGCTAGATAAGTCAGTTAGTTAAGTCAGTTGGCTAGCCAGCTACCTATCAATGTACCTAGCTAGTTAAATCAGGTGGCTAGAAAGCTGGCAGCTTGTTAAATCACGTAGTTAAGTCAGCTTGCTGTCCAGCAGTTAACTAGGTAGTTAGCTAGTTATTTCAGTTAGTAAAGTCAGCTGGCTATCTGTGTAGCTAGCTAGTTAAGTCAGTTAGTTAATCAGTTGGCAAGCCTGAGGTCTATGTAGGTCAGTAGCGAGTTAAGTGTGCTGGCTAGCCATCAGGCTATCTAGTTATGTCAGCTAGTTAAGTCAGCTGACTATCAGTCTAGCTACGTAGGTAGCTAATTAAGTCTGCTGGCTAGCCAGCTGACTACTTCGTTAAGTTAGCTAGTTAAATTAGCTGGCTGGGCG
>NW_007001004.1:0-953 GCF_000164805.1 Carlito syrichta | reverse complement strand
GGTTAGTCCCCAGTCTAGCTAGTGATGTTTGCTAGTTAAGTCAGCTGGATACCCAGCCGACTATCTAGTTATGTCGACCAGTTGAGTCAGCTGGGTAGCCAGCTGGCTAGCTGGTTAAGTCAGCTAACTAATTCAATTGGCTAGCCAAGTGTCTAGCTAGGTCACTCACTAGTTACATCAGCTGGCTAGTCAACTGGCTAGCTTGCATCAGGTAGTTAATTCAGCTGGATAGCCAATTGGCTAGGTAGGTAGCTAGGTAATTAAGTCAGCTGGCTAGCTGGCTGGCTAGCTAGTTAATTCAGTGAGTTAAGTGAGCTGGCTTGCCAGGTGGCTAGCTAGGTGGCTAGTTAATTAAGCCAGTTGGCTAGCTGGATGGCTATCTAATTAAGTCAGGTAGTTAAGTACACTTGTTAGCTAGGTGGCTGGCAAGTTAAGCTGGCTGGTTAGAATTCTGGTCAGGTAGGTGTCGAACTATTTAAGCCAGTTGGCTAGCCAGCTGGCCAGCAGGATGGCTGGCTAGTTAATCCAGCTTTCTATCCCATTGTCCAGCCAGCCGGATGGCTATTTAAGCCAGCTGGCTAACCACCTGATCAGCCCACTAGCTAGCTAGCCAGCTGCCTAGCCAGATAGCAAGCCAAATATCTTGCTAGTTAAGTCAGCTGACTAGCCATGTAGACAACCAGTTAACTAGCTCATTGTCAGCTGGCTAGCCAGATATCCAGCAAAGTATCTAGTCAGCCATTTAAGTCAGCTAGCTAGCCAGCTAGCTAGTTAAGTAAGCTAGAAACGCAGCTAATTCTTCAGCTAGCTAGTGAAGTCAGCAAGCTAGAGAGTGAGATAGTTTGTTTGCTAGCTATTTATGTCAACTAGATAGCCAGCTAGCTAGTCAGCTAGCTAGGAAAGTCAGCTAGCAAATCATCTATTTACTTAGTTAACTAGTTGGCTAGCAACTC
>NW_007001003.1:0-606 GCF_000164805.1 Carlito syrichta | reverse complement strand
GTCACAACGTGTTTACAGGATTATTACAATTTTGATTAAACTCAAACGTCCAAGGTAAGAATTGCAGTGGGAGTAAGAACAGAATTTTTATGTGTCAATGCCCATTACTGCTTTTAATAGCACTTATTATATAGTATTAAAAGAAAGCGGATGCATAATATAAGGCAGGCTGTGTTGGGCTCCAGGACGCACAGCCTTGACGATGCACGCTTCCTGGTTTGTATCTCATCACCCCTTCTCTGCACAGGGCACCTCCAGAAGCCTCTCTGGCGGTGACATTTGTGTGCAGCGACGGTGCATCAGGACCAAAGAGTCACTTCTGGTTCGGGGTCCAAAGTGGATGGGAAACGAGTCGCAGGAGTCGCCCTGTGGGAAGATCTGACCACACTCTCCCTTCAGGAAGCAAGGAGGGAGGGGCAGAGGCCGGCGCTCCCAGGGGCCTGGGGGATGCTGGCAGGGGCCGGCCGACCAGAGCAGCCTGAGTTCACTGCACCCTGGACATGCTTCCCCGCAGGCCGTCACCACGAGACGTGAGCGCACAGTCTGCCGGGCCTCACTCCGAGGGCTCTGTGGGGAGTTTCTCTCCTTGAACCCACACAGCAGCCC
>NW_007001002.1:0-328 GCF_000164805.1 Carlito syrichta | reverse complement strand
ATCCACTAAGGGATGAGAGAGAAAAATATACACAAAAGAAGAAAAAACAAAAGAAGAATATAGGTCTCTCCCAGACTCCTGGGAGGGCAGACACTGAGAAAACTGACTTCGAAATGCAAACAATGAAGACCCCCCAGAATGATTGGTCTCAAAATACAAACCTAGACATCAAGACATTAATGGAGAGATTAAAAAGAATTGAAGAGACTCAAGAAGAAACTAGAAAGGAGATGATATTTGAGATAACAGTAATAAAGAATACTGTGAATGAAATAAACAATAAAAGATAAGCATGGAAAGCAGAATTTCCCAAGCAGAAGAAAGAATC
>NW_007001001.1:0-780 GCF_000164805.1 Carlito syrichta | reverse complement strand
TACATCAGTGATATGGTCTGTGGTATCTTTGTTTTTACTTTGCGTGTGTCTGTCTTGTTTTGCTATCAGAGTAGTTCTGGGCTCATATAGTCAGTTGGGAATTATTTCTGCCTCTTCGATTTTTGTGAAGAGTTTAAATGAAATTTATATTTACTTTTCAACTGCTTGGACAAATTCAGCTGTGAAGCCATCAGGCCCTAGGCTCTTTTTTCCTCCCTCTCTCTTTTCTTTATCTTGTTTTCTGCTTTATTTTGTTTTGTTTTGTGCACTGACCATTCTTCTGCTTTGGATTCTCTGTTTTATTTTACACAAAACTGTTTTCTGAGTCAAAGATTGAGTGAATGATGAGTCTTCACTCTTCAAGGGAAAGTTGGTGCCCGCTGATTACCTAAAGAAGTTACAGTTATTAAAATCACTTAGCTAATTCTATGATTCCAAGACACAGAGTGAAGTGAAGACTAATGACTCCACTGGATTGAAATCAGTGGGAAAATCCAAATATGTTTACTGAAAATAACTAAACAAGTCTTTTATTCTCAGTGAAGTGTTCTAATCCTTTGAAATATATCTTCCACATTACTTTCCATAATTTAAAAAAGGCCAATCCTATCAATCTTTCCCATTTTCCTTTCTTGCTGCTCCTCCCTATTTCCTCAACCACAATGGGTCGAAGGCCCCACTGTCAAGTGATTCGAGCCTGTTTCCTGATTAATTATCCTACATAGGAGTTCAAACGTCGACTGAAGTTCTATTGCATAATAGCGTATATATAGTCAATTG
>NW_007001000.1:0-711 GCF_000164805.1 Carlito syrichta | reverse complement strand
TGAAACCAATTCACTAAGATGTCTCTGGTGAGTCATGTACTTTTATTAACATAATAATGGACTGGTAGGAGATTCAGTCTTTAAAACAGCAAGGTCACAAGCTTTTGCCTATCACAGCAAGCTTACACCCATGTGTGCCTGCTGCATCAGCACATCTCAGCACACTTATTCTGTCCTTGGCATTTTGAATTCTTGTCTGTCTTACCAGTGATAGTTTCTTTCTGGGGCAATAATACCAAAATAGTGAAGTCTCATCAGCATTATAGACTTGCTTGGTGTCAGATTTTCATCAGCTATGACCTTAGTAACTTGTCAATTTCTACTGTTTCATGATCAGGAAATGCTTTATGACCACAAATCTTTAAATTTTTACCAAAGCTATAATCGTATACCTAGACAACCTTAAAGACTCTGCCAAAAGGCTTCTGGATGTGAAAAAATGAATTCAGTTTTAGGACACAAAATCAACATATAAAAATCAGCAGCATTTCTACACAATGATAACCATGAAGCTGAAAACCAAATCAAGAAATCAATCCCATTAAAAATAGCAGCAAAAAATAATACCTAAGAATATATTTAATCCAAAGAGTGAAAGGTCTATACAAGAAAAGCTGTAAGACACTGATGAAAGAAACTGTAGAAGACACAAATAAAAACATCTCATGCTCATTGATCAGAAAAATAAATGTTGTCAAAATACTCTCCAAG
>NW_007000999.1:0-630 GCF_000164805.1 Carlito syrichta | reverse complement strand
TGTTGTTTTTGCTTCTAATATGGCAATAGGAAATTTTTACACGTAGCCATATATTAATGTACTAGGAAAAAAGATTTAAGTTTTGGGTTAAAGTCATTGTTTTATTAGAATAGAGTGAGAATTATGGTGTTATGATTTTAAAAATCATACGTTAATGATAATTATAAGATTTAATGATAAGGTATTAGCTTAATAGGTTATAGCATAGTATTAAAGGCCAATCATTAGATTATATAAAAATTAAAGTTTAGACATAGGAAATTCACTTAAGTCATGGTTAGGTTTTTTAGTTTAAGAATAAGTATTAATTGTTATAGAATTACAGGACACTACGTTGAATCATAATAGGTTAATAGAATAACTAAGTCATTTAAGTAAACTTATAGATTATAGTATAATGTTAAGTTGATAATATCAACCATTAAAAAATATTAGGAGTCAGTGAACTTGGATTGAATCTAGAGTTAACTCAGAAAAGTTTTTTGTATTAATCAGGGTTTAGAACAAAGAGTATAATATGAATGATTTATTGAACACTATGGAAGACATTTTGAACAATTGAAATTGTGCACCTGTGACCTTGATGTGGGTTTTGTGAAGCACATCAGGCATCATGGAGTTCGAATTGTT
>NW_007000998.1:0-715 GCF_000164805.1 Carlito syrichta | reverse complement strand
AGTAATGTGTGCACCAATGGATGAGCCTCCCCTGTGATTTATGTCCCCAGTGACTTTTCCTTATAGATGATGAGTGCCCTAGAGAATAGTCCTCCTATTTTACATGTGTCACAGTGACTGGACCCTATCCATAAAAAGTGTTCCGATGACTAGACCTCATTTCTGAATGATTCCCCAAAGACTGGGCATCCTCTCTGATGAGTGCTGCAGTGACTTACCTTCTTCTCTGATTCTTCACAAAATGGGTGCCTAGTAGTTAACCCTCCTCTGTGTGAGTGTTCCTGTTCTAGGCCTTCACCACAATGTGTACCCCAGTGACTAGTTCTCCTCTGTGGCTGATTTTGCAGTAAGTGATCTTCTTCCTTAATAGGTGCTTCATTGACTGGACCTCCACTGTAATTGATGTCTCAGTTATTAGCACGTCTCCAAATGGGTGCCCCAGTAACTAGCCCTACATTTTGATGGGTGTCCAGTTTCTGGACCTCTTCCATAATTTTTGTCCCCATAACTAGCCCTTTTCTGTGACAGGTGTCCCAGTGATTGGTCTTCCTCTGACATAGATTCCCTAGTGACTGAACCTCTTTTAAAACGGGATCCCCCATGACTGGCCCTCTTCTGTAATGGGTGCTTCAGTGAATGTTCCTCATTTTTATTGGGGTCAAGATGACAAGTCCTCTTCTGGGTGGGTGTTACTGGGATTAGCCCTTCTCTGTGA
>NW_007000997.1:0-677 GCF_000164805.1 Carlito syrichta | reverse complement strand
CAGCAGCAGCAGATGAGTTGGGTGCATCTGGACCTGATTCATCCTCCTCCCACACCAGTCCATGGGGTGTATGACTCATGCTAAAAGCAACCCTATCAACCTGTGCTGAGAGTGAAGGAGAGTGGTTGGGGACTGGAAACCACTCCCTACTACTGCAGCAGTGGTCAGAAGCAGAGATGGTGCTTGGGAAAGGAACTCAAAGTTCCAGAAAGAGACACAGAGGGAGCTCCTCTTTTTCCCCTCTGTTTAGTTTATATTTTAGTACTTGTTTGGGGATTTTTTTTTTTTTTTGGTGGTTTTTAGTTTTTCTGTTTGCATATAGTTATATTTAAGGGTGAGTGCATCATCGGGTTTTTTTGTTTGTTTGTATGTTTGTTTGCTTGTATATTTTTGGTTTTGATGAGTTTTTGTCTGTTTGTTGGTTGGTTGGTTGGTTGTTTGGTGTGCCTGTTTTCCTTCTCCTTCTCCTCTCTCTTTATCTTCCTTTTGTCTCCTTCCTTTTTCTATTCTTTTCCTTTTCCTTGTCTCATTTTGCTTTCAGGAGCATACATACATTCCTGCTGCATGGACAGATTGTAAGGTGGTGGGAAATGGGTTCCAGGGGGCCCACACACCAGTCAGCAGATACTGTGATCTGCATATAGCTTGTGAATCACAGCTCCCCA
This sequence comes from Carlito syrichta, assembly GCF_000164805.1. Classification (NCBI taxonomy): domain Eukaryota; kingdom Metazoa; phylum Chordata; class Mammalia; order Primates; family Tarsiidae; genus Carlito; species Carlito syrichta. The sequence goes on along the minus strand of NW_007000997.1, from coordinate 12 downwards.
CATTGCACCTCA
>NW_007000996.1:0-1087 GCF_000164805.1 Carlito syrichta | reverse complement strand
TCAGCTAGCCAGCTAGATAGCTAGCTAGGATGCTATCTAGTTATTTCAGCTAGTAAAGTCAGCTGGTTTGCTAGGTAACTAGATAGATAAGTCAGCTAGTTACGTCAGCTGGCTAGATAGCTAAGTCAGCTAGTTAAGTTAACTTGCTAGCCACCTGCCTAGCTGTGTAGCTAGCTAGTTAAGTCAGCTGGCTAGCTAGTTGGCTAGCTAGTTAAGACATCTAGTTAAGTCAGCTCGCTAGCCACCTGGTTAGCTAGAAAGCTAGGTAGTTAAGTCAGTTGGCAAGCCAGTGGGATATGTAGGTTGTAACTAATTAAGTCAGCTGGCTATCCATTTGGCTAGCTAGGTAGCAAGAGAGATATGTAAGCCTGCTAGCCAGTTGACTATTTAGTTAAGCAACATCGTTAAGTCAGCTGGCTAGACAGCTGGCTAGCTGTGTAGCTAGCTAGGAAGGTCAGCTGTCCAGCCAGTTGGTAGCTAGTTAAGTAACCTAGTTAAGTCAACTGGCTATATAGCTGACTAACTAGATAGATAACTAGCTATGTCAGTTGTCCAGCCAGCTGGTAGCTAGTTAATTCACCTAGTTAAGCCAGCTATCTAGCCAGTTGGCTACGTATATAGTAAGTTAATTAATTCAGCTGACTAGCAAGCAGGCTAGCTATTTAAGTCAGCTAGTTAAGACGGCTGGCTTGCCTTCTGGCTAACTAGGTAATGAACTTGTTAAATCAGTTGGCTAGCCAGCTTGCTAGCTATTTAAGTCAGCGAGTTAATTCATCTGGCTTCTCAGCTGGCTAGCTAGGTAGCTAGCTAGATGAGAGTCAGTTGGTTAGTCAACAGGCTAGCTAGTGATGTCAGCTAGTTATGTCAGTTTGCTACTCAGCTGGTTAAATTCTTATGTCAGCTAGTTGAGTCAACTGGCTAACCTCCTGGCTAGCTGCTTAAGTCAGCTAACTAATTCAAGTTGCTAGCCAACTGGCTATCTAGGTAGTTCGTTACTTTAGTTAGCTGACTAGCCAGTTGCCTACCTGGTTAAGTCAGCTAGTTAAGTCAGATGGCAAGGCACCTGGCTAGTTAGGTAGCTAGCTAA
>NW_007000995.1:0-431 GCF_000164805.1 Carlito syrichta | reverse complement strand
CATTTATCACTTCTTTGTGTTAGGAACATTCCAATTCATCTCTTTTACTTATAATTCCAGTGGTTTTGAAGACAGTGTATTGGTTGTGCCTAGACCATTCTTATACCCACACCACTAAAAAAAAAAAAGTTTTCTGCAGGATGAGTGTGCTGTTAGTGATTTAACAACTTCCTACTGTTAGACGTTCCATTTTTAAAGCTATTATGGAATGAAACACCCTTTATCATATGGATGAAATGCAAGCTTTATTTTTCACCAGTATCAGTTTTGAATGTTCTATTTTGTTTTATTCCAAATAATTACTAATTTGGTGCCAGAACACACCAGTTCACTTGATCTAGCTTCAAAAATGCACCATCAAGTCCCACAGAGCAAGTATCCTTTTATCAATCTTTTTTCAGGGTTTTCCAACTCATCTTGCACATTAATAC
>NW_007000994.1:0-903 GCF_000164805.1 Carlito syrichta | reverse complement strand
CAGGGACCCAGGGACACGACCGTTCTCTGCCAGCCTCAAAAGTGTGGACTTTGGTGATTCCCCAGCCTCAGTTTCCAGAGTGACTGGGACAACTGACACCTCGACCCTAGACCCCCTTATTTGGATGTATGGGGAGACAGGGTCTCACTGTGTCGCCTGGGCTGACCTTGTGCTCCTGGGCTCCAGCCATCCTCCAGCCTTGGCCTCCAAGTGTGCTGGGATGCCAGTCATGGGACCCTGAGTCAGGCATTCTGTATTGTTTTCGATGAAGGAATGAAGGATCGAGACCGGGCTTGGGTGCTCAGACTCATCATACTATCACTTTGGGAGCCAGTGCCAGTGGCCAGCCCTAGCACGTGGGTTGAGATCCACCCGGGCAAATCAGTGAGACCTCGTCTCTACCCTCCATCCCAAATGATCCGGGCATCGTGGGGCACATCTGTCACTCTGGGATGCGGTGGCCTCCAACCCGGGACATTCCTTTGCATCATCCCTGACGACAGGACCTGTGAGTCCAGGTCATGCACCGTGGCTTACATCAGTCAGCCTCACACTCTGGTGGCCGAGAAGGGAGGTTGTCTGAGCTTAGGAATTAGAGACCAGTTCAGGCAACGTTGACAGAACTTGTCTCACTGAGAAGTCCCCCAAATTGAGTCAGGCATGGTGGCACCTTGAGTCCCAGATGCTCGGGGGCCAAGGAGGGAAGACCCCTTGAACCCAGCAGCTCGAGAGCCTGGGAGACATGATTGTGCCACCGTGAGCCATCCTGGCTGATGGAGACTCTGGCGACAAAAAAGATGCCTCCCACAAGCGTTATGATGGTCATCCATGGCTCACCAGGGAAAGATCCATGTGGGCAGGGCATGATGGCGTCAACAGGAGAGGAAGGGGCCCAACCCTGCC
>NW_007000993.1:0-725 GCF_000164805.1 Carlito syrichta | reverse complement strand
TAAGCACGGCAGGCATCATGGAATTTGATCTGTTTGCTTGGAAATTGCAGATCTCGCTGTGGTCTTGTGATGCATAGTTTGTAAAGCACGAAACTTGTACGCCCCCAGTGAGTGATTATCACATTGCTGGAGGGTATAGAAAATGGTATATAAGTTGGAAAAGGTCTGAATAAAATCGGCTTCAGTCTTGGCCAGACTGTACCCAGAAGAGCTGCCTCCGAGTAGTTTTCTTCTCTCCGTTCTGATTCACCGGTGCGGTCCTAACCCTTCCCTGGTCAGTGCAGGTCACCGACAAGTGAGGATATCAATGACTCATCCAAAAGAAAAACAACCACTGTGTTCACCAGAATTTTCTTTTCTTTTCTTTTTTTTTGAAAGCAGTATTTACTGAGAGGACATTAAAGCTCCCACAGACCCAAAGGGGTTGCCAACACCAGAATTTTCATGGCCATGTTCACTACAAATGAAATAAGCAAGTCCATGGAAACCATAATGAGTGTTCTGCTGTTCATGGTATAAGTTATGCTTGCTCACTATTCTTGCAGAGGCTCGTTATTGATTGAAGTCACCCATGATTTATGCAACCCAGTAGGATGTGGTCCTAGTCAAGTAAGATGTGACTATGATAATATCACAAGACCAGGTATTGGCCAATGAGAGTGTGTCACTCCAGTCAGTGCCATGTTCAAGTGGCCATCTTCACCTCTTAACCCAATCAGAGGCCA
>NW_007000992.1:0-686 GCF_000164805.1 Carlito syrichta | reverse complement strand
ACAGGGAAGGGTTAGGACCGCACCGGTGAATCAGAACGGAGAGAAGAAAACTACTCGGAGGCAGCTCTTCTGGGAACAGTCTGGCCAAGACTGAAGCCGATTTTATTCAAACCTTTTCCAACTTATATACCATTTTCTATACCCTCCAGCAATGTGATAATCACTCACTGGGGGCGTACAAGTTTCGTGCTTTACAAACTATGCATCACAAGACCACCACGAGATCTGCAATTTCCAAGCAAACAATTCAAATTCCATGATGCCTGCCGTGCTTACATCAAGGTCACAGGTGCACAATTTCAATACAAATCGTTCAAAGTGTTTTCCATAATGTTCAACGAATCATTCATATTATACTCTTTGCTCTATACCCTGATTAATACAAAAAACTTTCCTGAGTTAACTCTAGGTTCAATCCAAGTTCACTGATTCCCAATATTTGTAACAATTAATATTATCAACTTAACACTATACTATAATCTATAAGTTTAGTTAAATGACTTAACTGTCAGTTATACTATTAACCTATTACAATTTAACATAATGCCTTATAACTCAGTTAAAACTTATTCTTAAACTACAAAACTTTACTATAATTCATGTTTCATATGTCTAAACTTTAATTTTCATATGATCTAGTTATTGGACTTTAATACTATGCTATATCCTATTAAGCTAATACCTGA
>NW_007000991.1:2358-3667 GCF_000164805.1 Carlito syrichta | reverse complement strand
TCAGGGGTCAACCAGATATCTGGCAGCTGGACTCATGTGTGTCATGGGCTTGTGGGGCCACAGGGCAGGTGGTGCACCTTGGATCAGGAAAACAGAAAGGCCACTAGGCCATGGGATTAGCGAAAAGCAACTGGCACCCCTGCCTGCCCTCTCCAGGGCACACAGCCCAAAGATTTTCAGTTCAGCCAGGTCACCTTCTCCCTGTTGTGTGGTCCAGTCTACCCAAGCCTGTGGTAGTGTTTGAGGCTAAGTCTGACTGACAGCCCAGTCCCCAAATCATCAATGACCCATGACCCACCTCATCATCCTTGTACAGGGAGAGATTCTCTGTGGTCAGCACAAACCAATACGTCTTGGAGCTCCCCTTCATAATGCCAATATTGTTGATGGTCAGCCAGCCATTCAGGATGACCTGGAGGGTGAGGGGGCTGGAGGTCAGGAGATGGGGCTGGAGGTCTCTTCAGGGAGGATGGGGTGGGCAAAGAGAGACATCCAAAAGCCCAATCCTCAGAGGCCTGGCCAGTTGGGGAGGATAGGGACCAGACCTACCCGGGTTAAACCACAAGAGAGCAGAATGGAAGACAACAGAAGATAGAGGTCAGCTCAGGAAAAAGAGCCTTCTGACAGTCAAAGACATCAAGTAAGGAACTGGTGGCCTTGGTAGGGGTTGAGTGCTCCATCTCTAAAAGTGAGCATGTAGCATTTGTGTGGCTGATTGGACAAGACATCTCTTGAGTGTTTTTTATACTTAAAACCTAATCTCTTCAAAGACTTGCTTCTTGGTCAGCCACCGTGGCTTACATCTGTAAGTCCACCACTTTGGAAGACCATGGTGAGAGAAATGCCCGAGTGCTAGAATTTGTGACCAGCCTGGGCAACATGACAAGACCTCATCTTTACAATTAAAAAAAACGTTGGCCAGGCTCGGTGTCTCAGCCTGTTATCCCAGCACTTTGGGAGGCTGAGGTGAGTGGATTGCCTGAGCCTGCGGGTTTGAGACCCACCCGGGCAACTTGGAGAGACCTCATCTCTACAATAAATCAAAAATTAGCTGGGCATGGTAACCCATGCCTGTATTTCCAGCTACTTGGAAGGCTGAGGCAGAAGGATCACTAAAGCCCAGCTGGTCAAGGCTGCAGTGTCTGGGAGCATGGCACTGCACTCCAGTCTGGGCAACAGATTGAGACTCCAACTCAAACAAAACAAAACAAAATTTAGCCAGGCACGGTAGCATGGGCCTGTGTTTCCAGCAATTTGGGAAGCTGAAGCAGAGGGATCACTTGACCAAGCAGTCGAGACTGTGGTAGTC
>NW_007000991.1:0-779 GCF_000164805.1 Carlito syrichta | reverse complement strand
TTGGACTGGGCTGCATTCTTTTGGGTCGGCTTTAGCTACAGTTAGTGTAAGGTCTTTTTTCTACCTATTATAGAAATTGAATTTATTTTATTCATAGAAGGTATTGTAGAATAGGTCATGCTACGAATCATGTTAGTTCATACATAATCAATCATAATATTTTTAGGTTTAATAAGAATATAGTTAACTTTAAGAATTTTCATCGTCTCCACTTTCTACTATCGAAGTTTTTGCCTTAGTACATTTACAATTTACATTTAGGTTTTAGAAGCTTTGCTGCTGCTAATCAACTTTATATATTAGAATTAAGAATTGGAAAACTTTCATAGAAATTAGGATAAACATATAAGACTTTGGAATAGCCATTTTGTTAAGAGATTGTCGTCTATTGTTCCAAAAGGTGGCCCACCGTGGACCTTGGACTGGGCCACATCCTGTAGGGCCCAGTGTGGTCTTTGGACTGGGCCACATTCTTTAGGAAATTGGCTTAAGCTATAATTAAGAGCTTCCATAGCATTGTATAAGTGGTAGAGTTTAATTTAGTCGTCATGGGTATTGAGTGAGCTTTAGAAGTTATTGATTATCAGAACATCATTAGACTAGTAAGGATTGTTACACTGCTTTTGAAGAACATTAACTAGCAAAGGGAACAATGAGACAATCTTGGGGTTTGTTCCTTCTCACACCTAAGCATCTGGTGGGTGGGGGATGCCCCCCCCGGCACCTGGCTTTGTGTTCACGTGAAAGACTTGTGAGACTGCCTGTGTAAAATTTGGGGA
>NW_007000990.1:0-5869 GCF_000164805.1 Carlito syrichta | reverse complement strand
CTTCCTACTCCCAGCACAAGGGCCTGTACAAAGTGGACTTAGAATAGGTTCCTACTTCACAAATTAATGAGTGAAGACTCGTGGGTTATTTGTTTTAAAAATCAGAAACCATAAATACAGAGCCCAGAGAAGTGGTTTTCCTCCAGTCTTCTCAGTTTCCAGAGCTGGATTGTCCAAATACTTGCCAGCACACTGCCCAGAGACTCCAGGGCAAAGGCATCTGTTGGGAGCCGGCTGTGGAGGCCTGCCTGAGTGTTAGGGATCCAGGCAGGCTGCGGACCCTGAGACCACTAGGACGAGTTCAGGAGCTGAAGGCCCATTCCCTCTTCCCTTATTTGCTGTTTTGGCACATCCCACTAGCAGGGACTTTGATGATCTAAGCATGAAGTTCTGAGAGTACGACAGGCATGGCTTACTTTAGGAGTCCATTGTTCCCGTTTCTCACAGACTGCAGTTTCGGCTTTAAACTTAACATAATTCAAACTCAGGTCACATTTGGGACCCTTTAATATGGTACAAGCTTCTTTTAAGATTTAATAGTATATTTGTAGAAATTAGTATATACATACAAAGTGCTGTTTCAACCTTAATAATACAGATAAATATCTAGAGCTACTAGAAATGGCCCAGCACAAACTTTGGGCTGGGCCACTTTCCTAAAGGCCCAGCATGAGCTTTGAGCTGGGCCACATTCCTAAGGGCCCAGCGCGTACTTTGGACTAGCCTGCTTTCTTTTAAACCGGTTTTTAGTTACAGTTAGTATAGGGCTTTTTCTACTTATTATAGAAATTGAATTTATTTTATTCATAGAAAGTATTGTAGAATAGGTTATACTATGTCAGTAAATTATGTCAGTTCAACCATGATCTAACATGATATTTTGAGGTTTAATAAGTATACAGCTAACTTTAGAAATTACATTGTTTCTATCTTCTACATTTACAGTTTTGGCTTTAATACAATTTACAGTTTATATTTGGGTTTTATTTTTTAGAAGCTTTATTGCTGATGATCAGGATTAGGAATTAGAAACTTTTATAAAAGTTAAAATAGATCTATAGGATTTCAGAACAGCCATTTTGTTAAGAGATTGTAATCGATTGTTCCCAGAAATGGCCCAGCGTGATCGTTTGACTGGACCACATTCCTTAGGAATTGGTTTGGGCTATAATTAAGAGTTTCTATAGTGTAGGTAGAAAGGAATTGGGATTTAGGTTGGATATTAGAGAGGAATTGGGATTTAGGTTGGATATTAGGTGTTGTGTATGCATAGGTTTTAAAAGTTATTGATTATTAGAATATTATGATATTAGAATTGTTGTATTGCTCTTAAGAAATATTAACCAAGCATGAGGAACAGTGAGATAGTTTTGGGATCCCCATTAATCATACTCCAGGAAACACCTGGTGGGGGGGAATGCCCCTCATCCACCTGGCTCTATGTTCATGTAAATGTCTTGTGATTTAATTGGGATTGCCCTTCCTCTTACTCCAGGAAACACCTGGTGGGTGAGGGATGCCCCTCATTCACCTGGCTTTGTGTTCATGTCAAAGTTTTGTGATTGTTCTTCCTCATGCCTGAGGAAACACCTGGTGGGTTGTGTTCATGTGAAAGACTTGTGAGACTGCCTGTATAAAATTTGGGGATAAATACCCACTGTAAGTTTCAATAAATGACTTCTGCACTAGAAAGAGTCCAGCTTCTTCCTTTCTCCCCCAGTCTCTTTCTTTCTTTTAATATCTATCCCTACAGAAACGCTGACACCATCACACCTTCCAAGGGACCTCCTAAATCTCTTTTTGGGGGCTGGCCCCCCCAAAGGCATCCATCTCTTTACATTCAATCTTCCTGCCGAGGCACCTGTCTTCACCTGCTGGCTAGGTGATGAAACCAGTTACCTGGACACCTGAGATGTCAGGTAGCTTAGAGCTGTGAGCAGATTGCATTTAAAAAGTGTAGGGTTTTGTTATTTCTGATATTGTTTCTGCTGTTATCTATCCTTCAGAAGTCTAAGTCTCGGGTAGGTTACTGAAGCACTTTGAAACTCTGCTCCCGAGTTCCTGAGGCAGGCAGGGAGCTACGGATTCTCTGTCTCGATTTGTATCCTATTAAGTGTCTCATGGAAGCAAGAAAACACCTCTCCTCAGTCAGCTTCCTCCCTGGGCTGGTGAACTCCCCTTCCTTGGCCAAGCTCTTGCTGGGCTGGTGCAGTGAGGGGTGCTGGGCCCAAAGAAGAGGGGACCAGACTCTTGGCAGGACCCTGCCCCATCCACTCAGTGGTTGTGCATGGACACCCCCTTGAGCCACGTCCCAAGGGGACACCAGCACACCAGAGTAAACAGGACACAGTCTCTGCCCCAGGGACAGACAGGGAAAGAGAGCATTTCACTGCTTTCACCCATTCCATGCAAGATGATCTGAGTAACTGCCATCAGTATTTCTATCAGTGCCTAGGAAATCTTTAAAGAAATACAATAATACACCTACAACTGAGGTCTGATCCTTGCCCTTCCCCAGTCCCAGTCCCCTTCCTTGATGTGAAAGCAAGCACTGTCCTGAAACTGGCCTGTGTGCTTCCTGTCCTGAGAAGAATACTCCAGGGTATGCCTCAGAAGAGGGCATGGCAATGCTTTGAATATTTTTACTACTTGCACTAAGTCACACTGAATTGATAATGCTGAACATGCTTTCTTTACTCACCATTGTAGTTCTCTTGGACTGGATTCATATGCATAGAGTTCACTTATTTTAATTGCTGTTACAATGTGTTCACAGAATATACCATTACTTCTTTACCCAGTTCCTTGTTGCTAGGCACTGCGCTCTTCCAATACTATGAAATATTCCCCCACAAAACACTCATTCTCATCTCCCCGGGGAGAAGGCCCAGCAGTGGAATCTCTGAGTTATGAGTCTGTGTTTATCTCACATTAGCATGGTGCCCCTGGTCTACATTGAAAGCCGGGCAAAGTATTTTCTTCTCCTGGTGACAGCCTGTTCTACCACATGTCTGGCCTTCATATCACTGTGGCCCTGCCTGGGTGTCCAGTGGTCATAGGAGCAGGCATTACCCCAGGGAGTCAGTGGAGCACGTTTGCCTGTGTAGGTTAGTCATCAGGGATTGTGTCTTTTGTGAAGTCTGAGGTCATGTCTTGTGACAGTTTTTCTCAGGGGTTGCTTATCTTTCTTCCTTGGTGCTCTCCTTGAGCAAGGCCCGAGGACATCCAGGGCCTTTTCTCTTTTCCTTTCCTTTCTCTACAGCTCCCACTGCAAGACCCACATAGCTTATCACACCAAGGTATCCCAGTGGGCTGCTATTAGCACTCAGGGTGGAGTGGAAGGAAGCTCCACTGGCATTCATGCCTTGTGTTTGGAGTTCTGTGGCTGGTCCCCCCATCCCTAAGTTTTCAGATGGCAGTGGGATTATGGGTGACTCAGCCCTTCTGAGGAGTTTGGAGGCCCTGGGACAGATGCAGTGAGCATGGGCCTCGCTGACTGCAGCCACAGACTGACTTCTGTTGTACCCAATATTCACCAAATGAATAAAACCTGGTTCAACTTACTACGATGTTGAGATACCTCAGCATAGGTTTCAGAAAGTCATGGTGAAAAAGAGATGCAATGTGAGTTGCGATCATCATGGCAAGGCTGGGTGTGGATCTGCACAGTTCCTACCCAGACCCACAATGGAGAGATGAGCATACAGAGAAGGCTTGGCCCCCTCCAGGATAGATGGAGAGGAAAGAGGAGGAGATGGAAGAGAGGATACCTGAAGATGAGCTTGGGAGGAGGCTTCTGGTCTGCATCAAACTTCCCCAGAAGAAGGGTTTCATAACCAACCTCTCAAAGGGATAGTGAGGCAAAAGCAGGATTGGTTCACAACCTCACCCAACTGCAGCCCAGCACCCCCCTCCTCCCTCAGCAGCCACTCCACATCCAGCTACAGGAAATCATGGCAATACAGCCAGGAGATATTTCTTATGCCATACTGAAACCAGTAGGGAGTCTTGATAGAATTACAACTCACACTGAGATGAAAAGAGATGGCATGGCCACCATGAAGGGAACCTCTAAAGGTTTATGGACAGTGTGTATTTTGGAAAAACTTTTTGCATCAAAATAAATTCATACTAGCTTGCTATAACATGTGTTGGGGCAGGATCTAGTTTGAGGCACTACGAAGACATCAGTTGGAAAAGAGCTTCTATCAATCAGAGCAGCATGAATTTTGCTTAAATTGAAGCAAGAACAAGCATACAATTTATGGTGAAACTTGAGTGGAAGAGTGGTGAAATTATTAGTATTTTGTGAAACGTTTGTGAGAAAAATACCCCAAAGAAATTAGCAGTCTGCTAATGGAGTGTTGGGAGCCGGCTGTGGAGGCCTGCCTGAGCATTAGGGATCTCAGGCTGCGGACCCTGAGACCACTAGGATGAGTTCAGGAGCTGAAGGCCCATTCCCTCTTCCCTTCTTTGCTGTTTGGCATGATCCACTAGTAGGGACTTTGATGATCTAAGCATGAAGTTCTGAGAGTATGACAGACATGGCTAACTCTAGAAATTCCATTGTTCCCGTTTCTCACACACTGTGGTTTTGGCCTTTCTATCAATTATGGTTCAAACTCAGGGCACATTCAGGAGCCTTATATATGATATATGATACAAGCTTCTTTATAAGATTTAAAAGTATATTTGTAGAATTAGTGTATACATTTAGAGAGCTGTTTTCAGCTTTAAATGGTATAGATGATTATCTAGAGTTACCAGAAATGGCTCAGCATGAACTTTGGGCTGGGCCACATTCCTAAGGACCCAGTGTGTACTTTGGACTGGGCTGCATTCTTTTAAACTGGTTCTTTAGCTACAATTAGTGTAGGTTTTTTCTATTTATTATAGAAACTGAATTTATTTTATTCATAGAAAGTATTGTAGAATAGGTCATGCTACATCAGGGGATTATGTTAGTTCAAGCATGATCAAGCATGATATTTTGAGGTTTTATAAGAATACAGCTAGCTTTAGAAATTTCATTGTTCCCATATTCTGGGAACAATGCAGCTTTGGCTTTAGTACAATTACAGTTTGTATTTGGGTTTTATTTTAGAAGATTTATTGCTGATGATCAGCTTTATATATTAGGATGAGGTATTAAAAACTTTTATAGAAATTAAGGTAGATACATAGGATTTTAGAAATAGCCCATTTGTTAAGAGATTATAATCAGTTGGTTCCTGGAAATGGCCCAGCATGATCTTTGGACTGGGCCACATTCTTTAGGAACTGGTTTGAGCTATAATTAAGAGTTTTTTTTATAGTACAGGTAAAATTAGTACAGAATAGGAAGGATTTAAGTCAGTCATTAGGTGTTGGGAATGCATAAATTTTAGAAGTTATTGATTATTAGAGTATTATGATGTTAGAATTGTTGTATTGTTTATGAAGAACATTAACCAAGCATAAGGAACAGTGAAATAATATTGGAATAGTCTTTCCTCATGCTTGAGGAAATGTCTTGTAGGTGGGGGACGCCCCTCATCCACCTGGCTTTGTGTTCATGTGAAAATCTTGTGATTTTGCCTGTGAAACTTTAGGATAAAAGGTCTATGGTTTGTCCCATTAAACGGCTTCTGCACTAGACAGAGTCCAGTCTCTTTCTTTCTCCCCCCCTTCTCTTTCTTTCTCTTTATTTCTCCAGAATAATCACCGATGCTGCCACACCTCCCAGGGATCCCCTAAATCTCTCTGCAGGGGCTGGCCCCCCAAAATGGAGAACTTGTTTTAAGAAAGCACAAGATGCTGTAGAAGTTGAAGCCTGCAACAGCAGACCATCTACATCAACTTGTAGGGAAAAAATTCCTCTTGTTTGTGA
>NW_007000989.1:0-731 GCF_000164805.1 Carlito syrichta | reverse complement strand
CATAGGAGTGTGAGTATTTTGCTACCTAGACATATCTTCTGCCAGATACCCTAGTTCAGCACTCTTAAGTTCAACATTCTACAAAGTCCTTGGGCATGGACATAGATCAGCCAAGGTCATTGCTAATTTATAACAAGGGTGGCTTTTTCTCTAGTTTGTAGCACCTTGTTCTTTGGTTCCATCTGAAAAATAATTTAAATGACCATTACTGTCATTTTCCTACCAGCATTCTTGTCATGACCGCTTAACCGACCTCTTAGGAGTGCCAAGCTTTCCCTAGTCTCTTTGTCTTCAAAGGCCTCACCAGAATCTTCACTTTTTGTAGCCTGTCCCTCCAAATTTTCCAGCTTCTGCTTATCACCCAACTCTAAAGCCACTTTTCCATTTTCAGGTATTCATTATCAACCCCATTTCTTGACACCTGTTTAGTTTGTTTTCTGTTACTTATAAGAGAATATCTGAAGTGTGGTAATTTTTAATGAAAAATAATTTATTTCCCACGGTTACAGAGGGTGAGAAGAGCAAGGTTGAAGGTCTACACCTGGCAAGCATCTTCTTGCTGATGGGGGTTCTCTGTGGCATCCTGAGCAGTGTAGGGCACCACAGGGTGAGGGCACTGAGGATGTTACCATGCAGCACCTTTTTAAAAATAGGGTCTTGCTCTGTTACTTCAGGATGGAGTATAGTGGCAAGATCCTAGTTCACTATAATGTCAAACTATTCGGCTCAAG
>NW_007000988.1:0-709 GCF_000164805.1 Carlito syrichta | reverse complement strand
CTGTGTGGAAAGCCCACCCCAATAGAGCCTTGCGCTGGAGAGATCCAAATCATTACCTATAAGCCAGAAAGAGATATGGGAGCTTTGGTGCCAGTCAAAGAGAAAAAGTAGGAATGAAGAAGAGACAGATAGCAGAACAGGTGGGGAGGAGAAAGACCTGAGGTTGGAGATTTCCCACTTCTGACTCCCTCAGTAGAACCTTTCACTTTCTGCTTTATGCTTAGCATAATCGCGCGTGTGTGTGTGTGTGTGTGTGTGTGTGTGTGTGTGTGTGTATAATTTCTCCCTTACAAGAAAGGTTGCAAAGTCCTAAGGGCAGGATCTCAGGCAGTGCCCTCTTTGAATCCCCTAAAACTAACTCATTTCCTTGACTATGTAAGTGTGTGAGACTGTGAATTAATATTTCACATTTAAACTCACATTCCACTAATAGTTTGAAAAACACTAATAGTCAATGAGGGAGAACGGGAAACTGAAAGCAGCTGAGGTCAAGGAATAGAGAGGAATGAAGAACCCCAGTTCTTGGAAACTCCAGAGAGCTGAGATAAATGAAAACCATTTCTAAAGTTTTAACAAATTCACCTTCTTTCTCACCTGAAGAAAATAACAAGCGCACAGGGTTACTTAGAGGTGAGTCCTGGGCCTGGCATCTGTATTCTCCAGATTCACGAACCTCAAGTGTGTTTTCTGGAGTTTCTCTTAGCTTCTC
>NW_007000987.1:0-844 GCF_000164805.1 Carlito syrichta | reverse complement strand
AAGGGGCCCGTCCTCCCGAAAAAATAGAGGTAATTCTGTTTGTTTATTTGTTTGTTTTTGGTCCACTGTAGCATTTCATGATATAAGCATACCAACACTTATTTGCATGAATGGAAATTTGCATGGTTCGCAATTTTCTGCTGCTACAAATAGTGTTGCAGTGGACCGCCTTGGGCACGCCTTTCTTTTTCTTTTTTAATTTTAACGTGTGGGGTACAATTTAGGTTTAGGTATACAAAGGTTCATGATGCAGGTACCCTTGTTGATGAGGTGTGCCCACGCCTTTCCCTGGAAGCTTCCCGCTACTACCAATCCCAATCCTTCCTCCCCTGGCAGTTTCCCTCTACTGCCAATCCTTTTCTTATAGTATTACGATAATTGTTCAAGGTCCATTTATGAGTGAGAACGTGTGATAGTCAGTTCTTTGTTTCTGTGATGGATCACTCCGTATGATAGCCTCTCAGTCCATCCAAGTTGCTGCGAAGTTCATAATTTTGTCCTTCTTTATGGCTACGTAATATTCCATCGTGTAAATGTACCACTTTTTACAAATCCAGTCCTTTTTCGATGGGCAGCACCGTTGGTTCCATGTTTTTGCAATTGTGAATAATGCCGCAATAAACATGCAGGACACACCTCTTTCTACAGAAAGGACAGATATGAACGGAAATGCTTGGTCACACGGTGTGCACACTTAAGCACATTCTTAGATGCCCCTGGATTATTCTTTCAAGTTGGAGCCCACTAGCTTCGGCCTCAACAGCGCTTGAGATACCTAAAGCCATTCTAGTTCTGATCTTTGTGATCTTGCTGACCTGATGGATGAAAAATGGCATGCCAGCGT
>NW_007000986.1:0-621 GCF_000164805.1 Carlito syrichta | reverse complement strand
TCATCCTCCCCCATATTTATTTCTGTATCATATGATGGTAGTAGCTGGGAAGTTCATCCATGTGTCTAACCTCAATGGCTCATGTTCTTTTACTTCTTTGGGCCATTAGGAAAAAATAGAAAACAACTGCCCTGTATCCTCCTTAACAAGATGATTCAAAGCATTAAGACTTGGTCCACCACTAGCTTCTCTGCTCTAGCTATAAGCAGCTCCATTTCCAGAACCCCTCCCCTTTTTTGAGTCAAAGTCCTTGTTGCCCATGCACGATCATGCAGCCTTGGCCTCCTGGGCTCAGGCGATCCTTCTGCCTCAACCTCCCAAGTAGCTGGGACTACAGGTGCGTAACACCACGCCTGGCAATTTTTTTTAATTTTGCTCAGGCTAATCTTGAACTCCTGAGCTCAAGCAATCCTCCCTGCCTTGGCCTCCCAGAGTGCCAGGATTACAAGCATGTGCCACTGCACCCAGTCATTTCCAATCTTTTTCCATCTAGTACTTGGCCACTCCCTGACACAATCTGCTGCCATTTTCCAACCCAAAAGTAAACAGAATGAGAGAGATCTCTTCCCATAGAGCCATGCCCACCCTTGGCTTCTGCCTGAGTCCTGCCCCCAGCTCCCC
>NW_007000985.1:0-632 GCF_000164805.1 Carlito syrichta | reverse complement strand
TAGAAAAGAACTACATTTCTTTTCCATTATGGATCTGCTTGTTTGGCTGCTGGGATAGGATAGATAAGCATGGGCTTTAAAATGTGTTCCTTCCAGGTTTCTTGCCTTTCCCATTCCACTCTGAATTTTTCCCCCTGCTTCCCTCTCTTCCTCTCTCCCTCTCTCTCTGTCTCCCTTCCTTTTTCTCTGCCAGGCCATTTTTCAAATTTACATCAAAGATACCTCAAGTGTTGGTATCTAAAAATATCTGTCACCCCTTTTATCTGAGGAGTGACCTTTTATTTTTAAGATGACTACAGACCTATTTTTAGATATGTTTTCAATACAATTTTGAACAGCAACTTTTTAAGTAAACATTCTCCAGTGTTAGGAAGGTGAGAAATGTCCATAAGCAAGTCTGCTGTTCTGTGTCACCATCCTTTGTCGCTCCCAGTACCTTAGGAGCTCTTTCCTTCCCCCCTGAGTTTTGGGTGTGCATGTTTGGAGCTTGTTGTGGGTGGTTTGTAAAACTGGACCATTCTGCCTTGCTAGGGGTTGTTCATGAAAGCCTCATGCTTTTCCCTTACCCTTTCCTTTTGCATTCACCCTTCTCCTCACCCACTCTCCTGGGACTCTTGACTGACACAGTAATC
>NW_007000984.1:0-814 GCF_000164805.1 Carlito syrichta | reverse complement strand
GTTGATTACTGTAAACATATAGTAAAGTTTGAAGTCTGGACCTGTGATAGCTCCTGTTTTGTTCTTTTGATAAGATTCTTTTGGCTATTAATGATTGTTATGGTTTTATATGAATTCCTTTTTGTAAACTCCAGATCTGAGAAGAATGATGTTAACTTCATGGTTATTTCATGGCATCCTTAGATTGAATAAACTGCTAATTCTTTATTAAAAGAGGTAAGTAAATTCAGGAAAACAAGATTGTCAAATTGCCATTCATGACATCAGCCTTAGTACTTTGACATCATAATAACAGAGACTACTGAGCAATCCTTAGGCTTCAAGCACTTATGTACAGTCCTCTGCCTAATGCAGTAGACATGGTCGATTTCATTCCCAAGAAGTGAAGATAGCCATGTGTTCACATGCTGAATACATTCAAAAATTTTTCCAGGGATACATGACCATTCAATAATCCTCTAAATTAGGTAGTCTTTTTTTTCTTTTTTTTTAAATATATATTTAAATATATTTCCTTCAATATATAAGGGAAACTTTTCTCTAAGGATTGCACATCTGTAACATTTTCTCCTTTTTTGCTTTTTTTTTTCCAGTCTCACTCGGTCACCCAGACTGGAGTGCTGTGGCCACTCCTGGCCTCCGCAGCCTCGACCTGCTGGACTCCAGCGATCATTCCGTCTCAGCCTTCCAAGTAACCGGAACTACAGCCACGTGCTACCCCACCCAGTTGATTTTTTGATTTATTGTAGAGATGAGGTTTTGCTGCCCAAGAGAGTCTCGAACCCACAGGCTCAGGCAATCCACACACCTCAGC
>NW_007000983.1:0-849 GCF_000164805.1 Carlito syrichta | reverse complement strand
TAAACTGATAGCTACCTAGCTAAAAAAGCTGACTTAAATAGTTAGCTGCGTAGCTATCTAGCTGACTTAACCAGCTAGCTACCTGGTTAGCTTACCCGTTATCGAATGTGATAGCTAGCTGACATATTCATCTGACTTATTAGCTAACGAGCTTCCCAGGTTGCTAAAGCAGCTGACCTAACTCATTAGCTAACTAGCTTGGTAACTGACTCACCAATTAACTTAACTCGTTAGCTCACTAGCTAGCTAGCCTACTCAACCAGCTGACTCAAACCGTTTGCTAACTAGCTAGCTAGATGACTCAACCAGCTGACTTAACCAGTTAGTTAACTAGCTAAATACCTGACTCAACCTGCTCACTTAAACCATTAGCTAACTAGCTAGTTAGCTCTCTTAACCAGCTGACTTAATTAGAAAGCTGACTTAACTAACTGAATTAAGTAGGTGACTTAACTACTTAGCTAGCTGACTTACTAGCTGACTTAACTAGTTTGCTAGCTTTCTTAAAAACCCGAAATAAATAGTTAGCTAACTATATAACTAGCTGAATAAATAACTTAACAAATTAACTAACTAGTTAGGTAGCAGATTTAAGTAGCTGACTTAAATATTTAGCTAACTAGTCAGCTAGCTGACTTAGCTAGCTGACTTAGCTAGCTAACTGGTTAGATAGTTGACTTAGCTAGCTGACTTAACTAGTTGGATAACAAGATAGCTAGCTGACTTAACGAGTTGGTTAATGAGTTACCTACCTATATTAACTAGTTGGTGAATGAGATAACTAGCTGGCTTAACTAGTTGCTTAACGAGTTTGTTAGGTGACTTAATTGTTGGTTGACAAGTCAGCAG
>NW_007000982.1:0-1056 GCF_000164805.1 Carlito syrichta | reverse complement strand
CCAAATTTTATTTGGACTCCTTCCAACTTATAAACCATTTTCTATACCCTCCAGCAGTGTGATAATCACTTGCTGGGGGCGTACAAGTTCCGTGCTTTACAAACTATGCATCACAAGACCACCACGAGATCAGCAATTTCCAAGCAAACAATTCGAATTCCATGATGCCTGCTGTGCTTACATTAAGGTCACAGGTGCACAATTTCAATACAAATCGTTCAAAGTGTTTTCCATAATGTTCAATGAATCATTCATATTATGCTCTTTGTTCTATACCCTGATTAATACAAAAAACTTTTCTAAGTTAACTCTAGGTTCAATCCAAGTTAACTGATTCCCAATATTTTTAACAATTAATATTATCAACTTAACACTATACTATAATCTATAAGTTTAGTTAAATGACTTAACTGTCAGTTATACTATTATCGTATTACGATTTAACGTAATGCCTTATAACTCAGTTAAAACTTATTCTTAAACTACCAAACTTTACTATAATTCATATGTTTCATATGTCTAAACTTTAATTTTTATATGATCTAGTTATTGGACTTTAATACTATGCTATATCCTATTAAGCTAATACCTCATCATTAATTCTTTCATAAATCGTATAGTAACTATTACACTTGAATAATGTAGCAAAAGGAAACAAAACAGCAAGCATAGATTTATGCAGCTATGAGTGTATATGTATATATTTTATCCTAACAAGTCTACTCTAAAAATCAAATAGTAGCTGTCACACTCTTGAACAAGGAAATGCAGGGTTGCCAAGATGGCGGCCATGGGCTGAAGCAGACAGAGTTTCGGTAATTAACGAAACAAAAGAAAACGTTCTGCCTGGCTAGGGGCAGGGCGACAAAACTATCATGGTAATTTAGTTTCTAATCTTAGTCCTAGGAGAAACTGCCTTTGGGAACAAGAGCTGACTAACCAGTCTACAAGGAAATAGAAGTTTAAAAATATCTAGAAAAAAGTACAACTTAGAAGGGACAAGGTCATATAAAATAATTCTTACTGTGCAACTTTCCATCAGATGTATAGAGATTT
>NW_007000981.1:0-2310 GCF_000164805.1 Carlito syrichta | reverse complement strand
TCCGTGACCCGGTCCGGCGAAGGCCCGGCCACCCGGCGGCGTCCTCCCAGCCCGCCGAGGGGCCTGCCCTCGTCCGGCGTTTCCACGCCCGCGGGCAGTCCCGCCGCGAGGCCTAGAGCCGCCGAGCCCGGGCCGGCCCGCGCCTCCGGAGTCTCCGGGGCTCGAGGGGGCGACGACCGTGCGATTTGCGGCCGAGGGCTCCGCTCTGCGTTGCGGACGGCGCTTGGTCGTCCTGCCCAGAGCCCCGGCCCGGCTTTGGCTCCTGAGCTGTCCTCCTCAAAGTGTGACGGCTTCGTTCTTGCGGGCAAGTTTGGGATCCATCCTCCGACCGCCTTGGTGAGGACGGGAGCCTGGGGCGCGAACCCCCGCGCCGCGGACGTCCCTGTACGCGACACGCCCGAAAGGCTGGGCTTGCTCCCTGGACTCGTTTCTGCGCGTCCTCAGAAGACACCCAGCACATTTGCGGGGTCTGCGTCTGGGTCTTCGGAGTGCAGCCACCTCTCTGTTAATACTGCACAGCCTCGATTACTGCAGCTCCATGGCGAGTCTTGAATTAGGAGGACTGGTGGCTCCTGCTTTGTTCTTCTTTTCCAGGATTGTTTGAGCTATTCCCGTTCCTTTGCCTTTTCGATGTAAACTGCAGAATATGCTCATGGACACAAAATAGGCTGGGGATTTGATAGCGACTGTGTTCAACCTTTGTATCACTTTGGGGAGAACTGCCATCTTTATATGTTAAATCTTGCAACCCATGAACCTGATTTTGCTTTCTATTTATTTAGATCTTGTATTTCTATCATGGGCTTGGTGGAGTTTTCAGCGTGCAAGTCTTATACATGTTTCATTAGATTTATACCTAAGTATTTAACTTTTGTTTAGAGATTGTAAATGACATTGAGTGCTAAATTTCTGTGTCTATGTGCTTATAGATAACATAGAAAGAGAGTAGATTTTTGTGCCTATTTTGTGTCCTTTGACTTCAATGAACTAACCGATCTGTTTTAGGAGTGTTCTCTGTAGAGTCCTTGAGATTTTCTTTGTACACAATTATGTTCTTCTACAAACAGGATCAGTTGTAGTTCCTCTTTTCTGATCTCTATGTTATTTATTTACTTTTGCATTAATGAACTGGCTATGCTTCCCACCACTGTGTTAAATAAGGTTGATAAGAGCAGACATTGTGGCCTTTTTGCTGATCTTAGAGGGGAATCATTCTCTTTCACTGGAAGCATCACATAAGCTGTGGATTATTTATGGGTGCTCTTTATCAAATTGAAGAGATTCCTCTCTTTTCCTATTTTCTGAGAGCTCTCATCATGATGGTTTTTGAATTTTGCTAAATGGGGTTTCTGTATTGATTGATATAATCCTATAATTTTTCTTCAGGTTCTTATTAGTACAGTGGACTATTGATTTTCTAACATTGAATTCACCTCTGGAATAAAAGCGACTGAGAGTATATAATCCTTTTGATCTCTTGCTGATTTCTGCTTATTAATATTTTGTTAAGGATATTTACATGTATATCATGAAGAATATTGGTGTGTCGTTTTCTTAATTTCTGCACTGATGGTCTCATTTGGTATCAAGGTCATACTTGCTTCATAAAATGAGTGTGAAGTATTCTCTCTTCCTCTCTTTTCTCAAAGAGAATCTGTAGAATTAGTATCACTGTTTAAACATCTGTTTGAATTTTCAAGTGGAAGCATATGGGCTTGGAAATTTCTTTTTGGGAATTTGAAAATTAAGAATTTATTTCCTTAATACTTATAGATATATTTAAGTTATCTATTCCATATTGTGTGAGTTTTGATAACTTTTTTTAAAATAAAGAAGTGTATCTGTTTCACCTGTTTTCAAAGTTATGCTAAAATGGTGTTCAGAGAATTCTCTTGTTTAAATATCTTTAGGATTTGTAGCAATGTTCCCTCTCTTATTCCTGATATTAGTTTCTGTATTATTTATTAACATATTATTTATTACTATTGTAATAATTAATAAAATTTTATAATTTCATTATTAAAAACATGTATTATTTATTTATTACTATAAGAAGGGGATTCTCAGTAGTGGGAAACTGCTGGGGGGGGCGGCATACCTCATCAACAAGGGTACCTGCTTAATGAACATTGGTATACCCAACCCTGAATTGTACCCCACACATCTAAAATTAAAAAGTAAAAAAAAAAAAAAATCAAATAAATGAAAATGATAAAATGTATTCTTCTTCCTACTTGGATTACCAAAACCATGAGAATATTTATAACCTGTTCTTGGCCATCATAAGGAGAATCAGGATACTTGTATTCA
>NW_007000980.1:0-897 GCF_000164805.1 Carlito syrichta | reverse complement strand
CCTAGCTACCTAGCTAACACGATGACCTAAATAGTTAGCTACCTAGCTAGCTAGCTGATTAACCAGATGCTACATAGTTAGATTACTCATTATTCTAACATTCTAGGTAGCTAACTTAATCATCTGACTTAACTCGTTAGCTAATGAGCTAGCTAACTGACTCAACCAGCTGACTTAACTCGTTAGCTTACTAGCTAGCTAGCTGTCTAATCCAGCTGATTTAACTTGTTAGTTAACTAGCTAACTAGCCTACTCAAATAGCTAACTCAACCCGTTTGCTAACTAGCTAGCCTGCTGACTCAACCAGCTGACTTAATCCACTAGTTAACTAGCTAACTACCTGACTCAACCTGCTGACCTAATCCATTAGCTAACTACCTAGCTAGCTGTCTTAACCAGCTGACTAAATTAGATAGCTGACTTAAACTGACTTAGCTAGCTGACTTTACTAAGGTAGCTGACTTAACTGACCGACTTAACTAGTAAGCTAGCTGATTTTACCTGAATTAAATACTTAATGAGTTGGTTAATGAATTAGTTAACTGTTTTAACTATTTGGTAAATGAGTTAACTAGAAGTCTTAATTAGTTGTGTAACGAGTTAGCTAGGTTACTTAACTTGTTGGCTGACAATGCGGATGACTACTTATCTGGTTTAACACGTTGGCTGACTACTCGGCTGACTTGTTAGCTGGCTTCACAAGTTGGCCGTCTAGTCGGCTGAGTAGTTAGCTGTGTTAATTAGTTGACTGACGAGTTGGCCCACAAGTTAGCTCATTTAACTAGTTGGCTGGGTAATTTGCTGACCTAACAAGTCGGCTGACAAGTTGGCCGATTATTTAGCTGACCTAACTAGTCCGTCCACAAGTTAGCTGACCTAACTTGTCAACTGACCCCT
>NW_007000979.1:0-638 GCF_000164805.1 Carlito syrichta | reverse complement strand
ATATTTTTTATTTGATATGTGGGGTACAGTTAAGGGTTAGGTATACAAATATGCTTCGTTCAGGCACCCTTGTTGATAAGGGTGTCTCCCTGTCCCCAGACAGATAACAATGACAATTTCAAAGCAATTAGTATTTTTGAAAAGTATAGATAGAGAAGGATAAACGTGAAAGAGATAAGATAGACAAGTGGGAGCTCATGAAACTGAAAAATCATCAAGCAACCAGGAAGGCAGCCCACAGAATGGGAAAAAATATTTGCCAACTGTATATCTGGCAAAGGCCTAACATCTAGGATCGACAAAGGCCTAACATCTAGGATCTACAAGAAACTCAAACATGCTGAAAAGGAAAAAACAAACAGCCCCATGAAAAAGTGGGCAAAAGATATGAATAGACATTTCTCCAAAGAAGACATGCGAGCAGCCAACAGACAAGAAAACAATGCTCAGTTTCACTAAGCATCAAAATCATCAAAGAAATGCAAATTAAAACTACACTGGGATACCACCTAACACCAGTCAGGATGTTTATCATCAATAACTCAGTAAACAACAGAGTTGCTGGAGAAGATGCAGAAAAAAGGGTCACTTCTACAGTGTTGGTGGGAGTGTAAACTAGTACAACCTCTGTGGAAAAG
>NW_007000978.1:0-3713 GCF_000164805.1 Carlito syrichta | reverse complement strand
CAGCATCTATTAGCATTGTGTTCCTTGGAACGTGGGTTTGGATACTTTGACTTGTCTCATATAATTGTTTGATCCCATGTTCAGTCTCTACATTTGACTGTAACCTCCTCGACAGCAGCCATCGTTTCTTTTTCACCTTTGTAGCTACAAGGTCTAGAATAGAGCCAAGGTGGACATATAGTAGCTATTTGTTGAATGAAGGATGAGAGTAACCACTTATGGCAGGCTAGTTCCTATGAGTTCTGAAGTTGTTGAGAAACAGATGCAGAAATTTCAGGTGTATTTTCAGTAAAGTCAGTTTGGAGACCATGCCTTGGATTTGAGACCAGAATGCTCTTTCTACTCTTTCCCTTCAATCTTGACCTTGAGACTTACTTGGGAAGAGAACAGAGTCTACAGAATGGACCCTATTATGCAGCAGCTTGGTGGCTCCCCATCATGGTACACAGAAAACTCTTGAGAAATTCCTAAAAAGAAGCCATATATAAATGGTAAGCTGTGATGATGAACTGATATCAGACTCTGGCATACCATGACTCGAGACACCACTTCTCTTCCCAGGGAGAGAGATGACCGAGTTTCTCCTCCTTCCTTTCCAGGTAGGACAGAATTCCTGCTTTATAGGACTGCAGAAGAGTGGGGAGAGGGGAGCTGGATCTACTACAATATGAGCTGGAGTGAGTAGGTATTAGATGGCGGCAGAATTTATGTTGAATCTTGAAGGAGGGGTTTAAATGCCTCTAGGGATAAAAGGTCAGTGTTTTAGGAGATCAGTCAGCTTAGACATTTCCTAGGAGAACTGGAAGGAACAAATATCCTGAGCAATACACAGTCACCTAAAATCTGGGCTTTGAGCAGGGGCAGACAGAGATGAAGAAACTGTTCTGCAAAGAGAATTGAGGGTCCTAACACCATAAAGGATATTCTAGTTCAAAAACCAATGAGGACAAATAGTTTAGGATACCAGAGGAGATTTTAGCTTAGGCAGACTTGAACTACCTAAGAAGAGAAAAACATACTGTATTAGACCAGGGTCATTCCAACCAGAGCTAGCCAAGGAAAATTTGGAAGTCATGTTGTCAATCTTGGAATCATTTCCCTCTCAGTCCTTGGTTTTAGTATCTTCTTTGGAGTGTCCTTGTTCATTGAAGATTTTGGCCTCTGGTTCATCCTCTAGAATTATTCTCACCTGTGAAGTTGTTAATGTAAATGTCCCATTCTTTCAATGCGGACATTATCATTGTTCACTGATATGCTGTTACCCTTTATTTCCATATGTACAAAATATTATATCTACCTGTCCCCTTGAAGTTATGTAGGACCATGTAACTTTTGGTCAATGTGAGCACAGATGATGGGTGTCACATCTAGGGGAAAGTATTTAAGAACTAATGGGGGTTACTTCATCTTTCTCTTTTGGCATAACCACAATGATTTAAATGGCAAAACTTATTTCAGTCTGGTTCCTAGGATCAGAACAACATGGATCAGGGGCCACACCCACTACCAGACAGCAAGCAGTGAGACATGGCATAAGTGAGAGACATACTTTTGCTGTCTTAAATCACTGAGATTTGGGGCTGCTCATTACTGGTCCTTCTTGCCAAAACCAGCCCTTCCTCAATCAGAAAGCTTTCAATATTTTACAATTAAGTATTGTGTTAGCTTTATTGTTATTTTAGACACTCTTTATTACACTGAAAAAGTTTCCTTCTATCCTGATTTGATGATAATTTTTTATTATCAATGGCGTTGAATTTAAGCAAATGCTATTTCCATCGATTGAGATGATATGTGGTTTCTCTCTTTTTTCTGATCAGGTGAAGAATCATATTGATTGATCTTTAAATGCAAAACCAACTTTTCATTCTTAGGATAAACCCTACTTTGTCATGATGTGATATAGTTTTGAATTTGTTTTACTAATATTTTGTTTATAACTTTTTCATAAAATGATATTATAAACATTATGTCAATACTTTTGAAACAGATAAAATATCCTATAAAACACAGCTTATATATCCCACGTCATCATGATGTGATATATTTTTGGATTTGCTTTGCTAATATCTTGTTTATAACTTTTTTATAGAATGATATTATAAACATTATGCCTGTGCACTTTAAACAGATAAAATACCCAGTAAAAACAAAACTTACCAAAAATAACACAGATAAAATTCAAATATCTGAATAGTTCTCTACCTATTAAGTGATCAAATCTGTAGTAGAACTTTCCTGCAAAGAAAAGTTTGGAACTAGATGTCTTTATAGATGAATCCTTCCAAACATTGGAAATAATAGTACGAATCCTCTTTAAACTTTTCCAGGGAATAAGGAGAAAGCGTACATTTTTAATGGCTTTCTTAGGGTTTAGCATTATGTTATACTGACCCCATTAAAAATTGGAAAGTACAACAAACTCTGGAAGAGCTTGTGAAGGAACGTTATTATTTCTGAGTTTCAAATGTATTGGCATAATGTTATGCATAATATTCTCTTATTATAGTTTTCTATGTCTGTAGGATCTGCAGTGACATCTTTTTCAATTCTGATTTTGATAATTTATGTTTCTTTCTCATTTAAAATTTAAAAATAGTCTTTGGCTTCAATTTTTATTTTCTTTTTGATTAACTGATTTATGTTTGTATTTTAATTGTTTTCTTCTGTATACTTTTGTGTTTCATTTACTGTTCTTTTTTTTATTGTTGACATAGCCTTAGATAATGATTATATTTGTTCACATATTCTGTTCTCTTATTTCACTTATGAGTTTCCATTGATATTATTTTTTTGACTGAAGTCCTTTCTTTAGCATTTCTTTTGGTGTATGCCTTCTGGTGACTTTTCTCACTTTCTGTTCATCTGAAAATGTTTTTATTTAGACTTTATTTTTGAATGATATTTTACTGGTTATTAAATTCTTTGCCAACAGTTTTTTTCTTCAGTATATTGACGATCTGGTTCTTTTGTCTTTTGGCCTCCATTATTTCTGGTTGAAAGAGAGCTGTCAGGTCTATTTTTTGCTCCTTTTATGCTTGCTTGTTTTTCTTGTCTAATTGCATTAAGATTTTTGCATTAAGATTTTTGCATGTCATTTTCAGAAATTTAATAATGTTGGGCATAAGTATGATATTCTGGCCATTTTCTGCTTGTGATTAGTGCTTATTGAATTTGTGACTTTGTGGCTTTGTTAATTTTGGAGGATTTTGATTTTGTCTTCTGATATTGTTTCTAATATTCTGTTTCTCCTCACATTATTAAACCCCAAATTGCAAAGTTATTTGACCTTATAACTATACTGCTATTATGACAGTAAATAAGAAAAAAATACAGATTCTTAATAATATGCAAATGCTACTAAATTTGAATTATATAAATCTCTGATTATAGGTACAGATAAATGAACCCAGACTTAGATTTCTGATCTTATTGAGCTCAATTAATTACACGCCAAAACAGTGAGAATGGCATATCAACCAATTCAGAGAACTGATGTCAAAGTAATTAGAAAACTGCTTTTGTAAAGAAAGGGCAACTAGTACTATGGAAAAAGCATAAGAAAATGTTTTGTTTTCCATTTCTATAACCACTTTTTACTATAACCATTAATAATTTAATTCAATAACATTTGAAGAGTACCTATGTATTAGGCATTGAGAAAATAAAGATGAATAAAACAAAGTTCCTTTCCCCTCAAAGATTGGGGGAGG
>NW_007000977.1:0-749 GCF_000164805.1 Carlito syrichta | reverse complement strand
CAAATCAAGGTTGTTAATGAAGAACAGTAATTAAAAACACATCTGTGCTTGGACCACTTAATTCTGGATCCAGAGCTTAATTAAAAATTTAAGCATTTTCAAAATCTTTCTATCTTTAGAGCTAAGTTTCTATCTTTAGGGACTAACTTTTAGTTAGTAGGAGCACAAACCAGCAAAGCAATCAGGTAACTGTTTTGTGTAGCTAGAAAGGAATCCAGAAGTTGGATAATTTATAAAGATAAAAGAAGTTTATTGGACAATCCTCTCGGGTCACTTCCCAATGTGGGAGCTTTTCTGTCCTCTCAGTGAGTACTGCTTTCTCAAAAAAAAAAGAAAGAAAGAAAGAAAGAAAGAAAGAAAGAAAGAAAGAAAGAAAGAAAGAAAGAAAGAAAGAAAGAAAGAAAGAAGAAAAGAAAGAAAGAAAAGAAAGAAAAAAGAAAAGAGATTTATTTGGCTCACAGTTATATAAGCTGTCCAAGAATGGCACCAACGTCAACTTTTGGTGAGGAACTCAGGCTGCTTCCATCCATGATGAAAGGTGAAGAGATGATGTGTACAGAGAGAGATCACATGGTAAGAGGAAGCAAGACAGAGAGGGAGGGAGATGTGACTCTCTTTTTAACAACCATCTCCTGAGAGAATTAATAGAGTGAGAACATACTCTCTCTCCACCCCCACCAGGGAGGGCATTAATCTATTCATGAGTGAATTTCATTCACAGCCCAAATATCACCCTTTAGACTACACCG
>NW_007000976.1:0-765 GCF_000164805.1 Carlito syrichta | reverse complement strand
TTTTTTCTCCCTCTCACATAAAAATTTACCATCTTAACCGTTTTTAAGTGTTCAGTTCCATAGTATATACTAGATTCATAGTGTACTACCATCACCACCATCCACATCCATAAAACTCTCTTCATCTCGTCACGCTGAAACTCTGTATCCATTAGTCAGTAACTCCTCATTGTTCCATGCCCCGGCAACCGCCAGTCTACGGCCGGACATACAGTGGACATTCTACAGTATGTCTGTCTGAGTTTTGTTTACTCTGGGTACCTCATATAAGTGGAATCATACGGTGTTTGTTTGTGACTGGCTTTTTTCACTTAGCGTAATGTTTTCAAGGTTCATCCATGTTGTAGCATGCCAGAATTTCTTTCCTTTTAAATACTGGATAATATTCCATTGTATGTGTTTACTACATTTTGCTTACCTGTTCTGTTGATGTGCACTTGGATTGCTTTCATGTTGTAGCTGTTGTGAATAGTGCTACTGTGAACATGGGTGCACAGATGCCTCTTTGAGACCCTGTTTTCAATTCTTCTGGGTATATGCTCAGAATCTAAATTGGCTGGACCCCATGGTGATTCTGCTTTTAGTTGTTTGAGGACCCACCATATTGTTTTCCACTGTGTATCATTTTACCATCCCACCAACAGTGCACAAGCATTCCAAGTTCTCCACGTCCTCATAACACTTGTTATTTTCTCTCTCTCCCTCTGTGTGTGTGTGTTTTGTAGCACCTAATGGGTGAGAGGTGGTATTGTTGTCGTTTTAATT
>NW_007000975.1:0-5461 GCF_000164805.1 Carlito syrichta | reverse complement strand
TGCATCATTGACTGTCCCTTCTGTGTGATCAGTTTCCCAGTGAATTTCCATACTATGCAAACCATTTTCCAGTAATTTGTTCTCATTTGTGATGGGTACCCAAATGACCGATCTCCTCTGTGATTGGTCTCCTTCATATTGGTTGCTCCACTGACTAGTACTCCCTTGTTTTGTGTGTCCTTATGATTGTCCCTTTTGTGTTATGGGATTCCCCACTAACTTGTTCCTTTCTGTGATGGGTGTCCCACCGACTGACCATATTGCAAAATTCTTGTCCATTTACTGGACTCTTCTATGATGGTTGCAACAGTGACAAACCTTCTTCTGTGATGGTTTTCCCAGTGACTAGCCCTTTTCTGTTATGTGTGTCTTTCTAACTGCCTCTCTTCTGTAATGGTTGCCACTGTGATTGGCCCTGCTTTTTGATGCTTGCTCTAGTGACTACTTCTCCTTCCTGATAGGTGCCCTAGTGACTGGTCGACCTTTATGATAGGTGCCCTCATGACTGGCATTTATCTTAGATGGTTGTCTCAGCTAGAAATCCTCCTCCAAAAGGGTGACAAAGTGACTTGCCCTTCTCTCTTACTGATGCACCTATGACTGTTCCTCCTCTTTCATTGGTTCCCATTGACTTATCCTACTCCATTGTGGCTTCTCCAATGAAGACCTCTTCTGTGATGGACTTCCAACTTACTGAGCCTCATCCATAATGAGTGCCCTATTAACTGACCATCTTTTTGATGGGTGTTCTTGTGATGTGCTTCCTCCATAATGTTGGACCCAGTGACTGGGACTCTCTCATGAATAAGGCTGTAGTGACTGACCTATATTTTGGATACCCCAGTATCTAGTCCTCCTCTGTGAACTGTGTCACATAGATTGGACCTTCTTCATAATGGGTGCCCAGGTAATGGGCCATGTCTGTGATGGATGCCAGTGACTAGCCCTGCTCTGTGAAGGATGTGCTTATAACCGGGACTCTGACATATGGGTGTCACCATGAATATCCTTCCTTTTTGATGAGTGCCCCATTTTCTGGTCTTCCTCCACAACAGATACTTCATTGACTGGGCCTCATCAGTGATGGATACCCCAGTGTCTGTTCCTCCTCCAAACTGTGTGCTCCAGTGACTAGCACTACTCTGTAATGGATGCTCCATTAACTGGCCTCCACCATAGTGGATGCCCCCGTGACTGATTCACATCTGTGATGGGTGTCCAGTTATTGGCTAGCCTCTGTGATAAATGCCCCCAGAGGCTGGGTCTTCTCTATAATGGGCATCCCAGTGAATGGCCGTCCTCTGTCAAGAGTTCCCCAGTTACTGACCAACCCCTCTTTAAATGTTCATGTGGCCTGGTTTCATGTACTTGTGACATCACCAGCACAGCCGCTGCTGCTGTCAGCTCCTGGACCTGTTGAGTTCTGGACTACCTCACCAGCTGAACTGCTGCACTCCACCCTGTGCCAACCCACACCACTCTGACCTGCAGTGCCCAGCAGTCTCACAGGGAGGAGGCACATGCCCAGTGGAGGAAAACTAACCACAGCCATTTTTCCTGTCCCAGGACCAGGCAGAGATCTGCATTTCCCTGCCAAACTCCACTAAACTCCCCCCAGCCTCCAACTTGTGACCTAAGATAACTACATCAAACTGGAAGCCACAGAAGTCCCTCCCCCATGCTGGATTGGACACAGATAGGTCAGATCTGAGTGGCAGACATGAGAGCAGCAAGCTGGCTGAGTCCAGATCTGATACACCCTCCTTCCACCTCAGGTCTGGGGCCTCTGACCCTAGCTGTGAGCAACCTCACCAGCTTGTAATGAGAGCTACAGATCAGAGCTGGAAGGATGTTGGATCTTAGAGTGAGCTTGGTTCCTTGTTTTTATTTATTTTGTTATTTTTATTTTTTTCTGTCTGATTTGTTCATTTTGGTTCATTTTTTATTTTCGTGTTTTTCCCCGTTTACTGTCTTTGTGTCTCTTTTCATTTGTTATTTGTGTGTTTGTCTGTTTATTCTCCTACTTGTCTCTCTCTCCAGCTTCCTCTTTCCCCCTCCTTCCTTGTTCCATTAATTTCCTTTTCTTTCCCCATTTTGCTTTCAGGAAGCAAACCAATACCCCCCACTGCATGGACAAATTGAAAAGCAGTGGGAAGTGGGTTCCAGAGTACCCATAAACCTGTCAGTAGATGATGAGATCTGCAGATAAATTTTGACTCACAGCTTCTCCCTAAATCAAATCTCAAAACTGCAAAATAGTACAGACTACAAACCACAGTCCAGCTTCAGAATTGAACAAACCTCTCAGAGGAACCACACAAGGACAAATGAAAGATTGAGCAAAAATAAGTAAAAGCAACTCCACCAGTTCTAAACAACAGAATTATAGAAGGGGGAAGGAGGGAGAAAAATCTACACAAATGAAGTAAAACCAAAAGAAGAATATGAGTTTCACACAGACTCCTGGGAGGTCAGACACTTAGAAACTGACTTTGGATTGTAAACAATGAAGAGTCCCCAGAATAACTGGTCACATACTACAAATCTAGACATCAAGACATTAATAGAGAGAATAAAAAGTATTGAAGAGAGATAAGAGGAACACAGAAAGGAGTTGATAAATGAGATAACTACAGTAAAGACTACTGTGATTGAAATCAATAACAAACTGATAAGCATGGAAAGCTGAATTAGTCAAGCAGAAGAATTTCAGAGCCTTTGGACCAAAATATGAAACTAATAAAACTATCAAAAACATAGAAAAGAAGTTTTAAAAGATAAAACAAAAATCTTCAAGAAATGAGTGATTTAGCATGAGGTTGAACCTAAGAGTAATTGGACTTCCTGAGGCACAGAGACAGAGACCACCCTGAAACAAACATTTCATTAAATTATTAAAGAAAACATCCTTCATCTCATTAGTAAAGCAAAAATTCAAACGCAAGAGATCAGAAAACCACTGCAAGACAACAAATGAGAACACCAACTGCTAGACACACAATAATTCGCCTAAAAAGTAGGAATAAAAGAAAAAATTGTAAAGGCAGCAAGACAAAAAAATCAGACTACCTACCAGGAAAGTTCAATTAGAATAGCAACAGATTTATCTATAGAAACACTTGATGCTAGGAGAGCTTGGAGACCAATATTCAAAGTCCTGAAAGATAAACACATTCAACCAAGTATAACATACCCAGCTAAGCCAAGCTTCATCAATGAGGGAGAATTAAAATTGTTCCCAGACTTTTAATTCCTAAGAAGGTACACTGCCTCTATACCACCTCTACAAGAAACACTTAAGAAAGTATTAAACACAGAAGAAAGGGGAAAAGAACAACAACATTCTTAACAAGAATGCAGGAAAAAGATTGAAAACACACTTGAATCAACCAAAACATCAAAAGAAAAACAACAAATGAATAGGAACAATAACTCTATAAGAACCTTATGACAAGGATAAAATCTCACATTTTCATAATTAGCCTGAATGTGAATGGACGAAATACACCACTGAAAAGACATGGAATGACAAAATCGATAAAATATAATCAGGCAACAGTATATTGTCTCCAGGAGACTCATCTCACCAGAAAGTACATTCACAGACTCAAAGCAAGAGGAGGGGAAGCAAAATTTCAGAACGGAATACAAAAGAAAGCAGGACTGGTGACCTTAACTTCAGACAAAATACCCTTTAAGTGATCAAAAAATAAAAAATATACAGAAGGTCACTATATAATGATGAAAGGCTCAATCCATCAACAAGAAATAACCATCCTAAACATGTATACATCCAACACAGGAGCACCAACTTTCATAAAGCAGCTTCTAGGAAAACATAAAAAAGATATTGACTCTAACACTATCATAGCTAGGGACTTTAATGCACCACTCACAATCTTAGACATATCAACACAAAAATTCAGCAAGGAGATTCGGAACCTCAATGTGACTCTTTACCAAATGGACTTAATTGATACCCACAGAACACTCCACTCCACCCAAAGACCATAGATATACATTCTATTCATCGCCACATGGAACATACTCTAAGACCGGCCATAAATCAAGCATAAACAAAATGCATAAGATAGAAATTTTGCCATGTGCCTTCTCAAACCACGGTGGAAAGAAATAAATATCAACACCAACAAAATTCCCCCAAATCCACAAACATATGGAAACGAAACAACATGATTCTAAGCAACTCCTGGTTGTATATGGAAATAAAAATAGAGATTAAAATAGAAATGGAAACAAATGAAAAAGAAGAAACAGAGGACTTCTGGCAAGATGGTGATGGGGCAGCCTGGTCTATGAAACCCTCTGCAAAGGAGAATGCAGAGGGTCTCTGACTCTCCCCTCAGGGGCTGTGGTTACCAATGTCGGCAGCCTGCTATTCACCAGACATCGACCTTCACCACCGCTGGGGCATCGCAGCCATCTGGACAGCCACTGCAGCCACAGACACAGCAGCCACCAGCGCCGCCATGGCCTCCGTGGCGGCCATAGTGCATCCTGCCACCCATGCCTGAGGCGATCCATGACTTCAGACCTTGAAGCCCCTGCAGGCAAGATCTGCTGGAATCGCTGCCACCACTGTTGCCACCGTGATGTCCTGCCGGCCATGGGTCTCCTCCCATGTGCCCTGAGGCAGGCTCACATCTCCGGCCTCTGCCTGACTCCTGTCCGACTCCACTCCCTCTAGGGCAAGCAGCTGAGATAGCACCACCTGCTGGCGATTCAAGGTAACAACACCAAAACGGGAAAAAGCTTGAAAAACAGACACAGCCCAGATTTGAGTGGTGAACTGAGGGTGATCTGAATTGACCTTCACAGCAGGCCAGGGGCAACTGACCCTAACTGCGAACTAATTTACCAGCTTGAAAAGACAGCTAGAAATCAGAACTGAAAGGACATTCGACTTAAATGAAAAGTCTCAGAGTGTGCTCGATTGATTTTGTTAGTTTTGTTCCTTTTTTTCTCTTCTTTTTCGTCTCTTTTCTCCTCTCTGTAAACATATCTTTGTATAGAGGAACAGCACACCAATAAGGTGGTTGGCTATCTTGTATGTTATCATCATTGTATATTTTTTTTGTATGGGAGTTGGTTAGTCTGTAGCTGTGGTTTATTGTTTTTATCTGTTTCACTTTAGGTCTCTCTCTCCATTTGTTGGTACACTCCCCTGTTTCCACCCTTACTCCTCTCTCTCTCCACCCGACTCTTCCCCCCAATGTCTGCTCCATTCTCTTCCCTCTGGTAAGCACATTTTATTTCAGGGAGTAAACCTAGAGCCCCACTGCACGGACAGATTCCAAGGCAGAGGGAAGTGGGTTTCAGATTATCCATACACCTTCAGCAAATACCAGGACCTGCAGATGGATTTTGAATCACAGCTCTCCCCTTAAGTAAATCTCAAAACTATAAAAGGACCACCCCCAACCTACAGTGCAACTCCAGA
>NW_007000974.1:0-3937 GCF_000164805.1 Carlito syrichta | reverse complement strand
AAACCTGGCTACTCTCAAAATGCTCAAATTGGGCCATCCTCTCAACCTGGATCTCCCAAACTGCTGAGATCATAAGACTTTCCATTTGGTTGACATCCTGGTCTTCCAACCTGGTCTTGAACTCTGGTCCCGAGGTGATCCACTTGCCAAGGGCTGCCCTAAACTAAGGTTTTCTGGGTTTGGCTAGGGGTCAAGATGGGGGCTTGCTATGGTGTCCAGCCTGGTCTCAGCTCCCTGACTATGGCCATCTTTCTATCTCGGCCTCCCCGGGTGCTGAGGAGACAGGCGTGAGTCACCCTACTGCTCCACCATGGTTTGAGAGTCACACTCTCCCTGTCCCCAAGGCAGACCCTGGGAGGAGCAAGCAGGTCCACACTGGAAATCAAAGCAGGCAGAGGGGTGGACGCCCAAGGGGATACACGCTCCTGCTCCAGGTTCTTCCCTATGATTTCCTGAATAGCTATGACAATAGAAACGTTTTTACACAGCCGATCAGCAAACGTGGTTGTATGAACTTCCCTAGATAATGCTACAGCTCAAAAGTAGCTATTAAAGCTGTAACTCCTAAAATTAAAAGTAGCCAAAAATCTTTTCTGTCTTTCTAAAAGAGCATTAGCCACATACAATATCTGTCAACCATATGCATCATACCAACGAGATGACAATTATACAAGAATCATCAAATAAGATGGCTGCTCAAGAATAACAAAACCTTCATAAAAGGCATTAGTTAAACAATTAGTTAAAAATACACCCAGTACAAGACACCTTATAAACATTGCTATGATACTAATTTTAACAACTTAGTACTTATTTCATACTAAAAACACATAAGAGAACCGCAAGCATCCCTTATGTGGTACTGCTGAATTTGTCCAACAAGCCTAGACAGGCTGACTGGTTGAAGGGCTGCGAGGGCTGTCCACAAATGAGGTTGAATGGCTTGTCTGGTACCCATTCATTGGAGTGCCTTCTAGTTGCAGCAAGTGTAGAGCCATTAAAACCCCAGTCACTAATATATAGTTTTTCACCAGGTACAGTATAGTCCACCTTAGAGTTATAAGCACAGTCTCTCCATTTCAGGAAGCCAGTATCTCGCTGGATGAGTGACCAGTCCTTTTCCATATCATTGAAGGGGCACACAGGTACACTGAGAGGTAGTGTCCATTAAACACAATTGAACAGTTAGGGTCACAGCTGTGATTGAACAAAGACATACTAGGATACAGGCCAACACCCACTTCCTGCATCTCTTCAGTACAGATGGTGAAAGAGTTGCAGATCACCTTGTCCTTGGTTTGGCATCAGATACAGTCACACTTAAAGCAGTATTGGTCCCTCAGCTGCTTCTGGTGCTCCTCACTTGTCATCAGCATATCCAGGTAGCAGATGGTGAGTTCTTGTCCCACCTCTATATCTTGGACTGCACGTAGTAAGTTTGTCTTATGTTTTTGGTCCTGCATTCTTTTCTCCTCCCAGTTGTTAAAGACTTTAAAGGCTGTGTCCAATAGTTATAGGTGAGGGGTTTGTGGGCCCTTTTCTAATATTTGGAGTTTGCACCAGTGCTGACCGAGAGATAAAATACATCCAAAAGAACTTATCCTTCCAGTCTAGTCTGCTTATTAACACCTATTTTGTAGTTAGCTAACAGGATTCACTTATATGATTCCTTTACTTCCATCTGTGAAAGTTGAACTTGAGAGAATTTATCATAAGAAGACAACAAAGAAGATTTTGCACATCCTTTTGTCCAAGTCACCCCTTGAGAAGAGGGGGTTAAGAAGTCTGGAGGTTGGGGTTAGGTGCCATGGCCTTTAGCACCCACCCCTTCTCCAAAGGTAAAAGAGAAAGACTGGAGGCTGGGGTCAGGTGCCGTGGCCTTTGGCACCTACCGCTTCTCTGAAGGTAACAGAGAAAGACTGAAAGTCAGAGCTAGGCGCCACGGTCGTAGACGTCTGCCCTTTCTTCCCAGATAAAGGTGAAGGGACTCACAGAACAGATTACAAGAAACAAGACTAGTAGGGAAAGTAGGAATTGGAGTTGTAAGAGGAATAGGAGAGGACAAAGGAAGTGAAAACCCTTATTTTGTTTACATTTTGCTCTGGTCTATTCATTTGATTCAACAGGATTCATGCCACCCGCCTCAGTCTTTGGATTAGCAAATACCAGACCGGTCTTTCCTCTATACAACCTGAACAGGTTCTTTTATGCCCTGTCTGTTCCTTCCAATTCCCTTCAAGGGATTGCATCCTATTTGTAGCATTTGTGCTGACACCTTGTCATCTGGACTATACAGAAGCATGCCCATTTGAGCAAGAATATCGCGTCCCCAAAGTGTAATGGGGATGGAAGGAATGATGTAGGGACAAAAGGTTCCTGAAGTTTCATTATCTGTCCAATTTAAGATTTGAGAACTTTTGGCTACAGAGGGCGCTTGACCAATACCAATGAATCCTGATGGGGCTACTTGTGTTGGCCAGGAAGACGGCCAGTCTTTCCCAGCAATACAAGAAACATCAGGCCCTGTATCTAGGAGACCTTTAATTTTAACTCCCTGAATATATAAATCTTTTAGAAGTCTGGAGTTAGTAATTTCCTTGGGTAAGATTATTTGGCTGTCAACTGACTCATATATTCCTTTTCCTAACAATATATTGCTAGAAATATGAAATTGATTTGGATCCCTCTGCTAGGTAACAGCCCTCTGAATCCTTACCTGATCTTCAAATTCAGTTTTCCATAGTAAATAGGCTCCTCCTGACAAACAGCTTTTAGCAAGTTGTCGCCAATCTTGTGGTGTCATCCACCGAGTGGCAAATTGTTCCATAATAGTAGTAGTATAAGAAGCTGTAGGACCATACTGAGTACAAGCCTCTTTAAGTTCCTTAATCACTTTATATGGTAGCAGCTCCCAATGAGGTGCCTCGTTTACTGTGCTTTCTTCCATATAAATTACTGAAAAACAAGAAGATAAGGTAAAATCTCCTTCTTTCTCAGCCTTTTTTCTGGCGCTCTGCATACCTACATTAGCCAGGGGCACATACCCAGGTGTGAATTTCAGTGTTTTCACCTTATTTCTAGTAAAGGGTATGGGAGGAGGTAGCTTGGCAACATTACCAGGATTTTTTCGCTTATGATACACAATCACTTCCTCCTCCAACTCCATTTCCTCCTCAGGGAAAAATTCATCATCTAAAGGAGGTACCGAGGCTACAGCCAGCAGGGGCGTGTCTTTATTTTTGACCGGAATTTTCGAGAAATCATGCTGTGGATTTAAAGCATCTCGGATAATATTCCATAAAGCTAAGGCATACAAAATGCAAAAGGCAAGCCAATCGGTTCCTCTATCGGACAATATGCTCAAAATACTAGTAGACCTGTTCCTTTCTTTAGATTCACTCTGGCCCATGATTCTATCATGGCTCTTAAACTGCTCACCCTTCCTTGCTCTGTCTGTCTCTACAGAGGGGTCCACGGCAACCCGGGTGAGGTCCTATCTGTCCTGAAAAAGAAAAAGAAAGCTTACCTTTAGGCCCCACATTCAGGCGCCACTTGCCAGGGATCAACTCCAGCCAGGTTCAGGGTACCCCAAAGGTGGAGACGGCATTGGCGATTGGGGGGAAGATGAGAGAGAAGAAAGAGACTGGACTCCAGTCTAGTGCAGACATGATGTTTGTTATTGGGAATTACAACGGGTCTTTTTATACACAAAGTCAGATGTGGGAGGGGTGTCCCCCACCCACCAGAAACCTTAATCCATGAAAATTTAATCAATGATTACCTTTAAACCCTTTTCATATGTTAATCTTAAAATCCCATAACAAAGGATAACCTACTCTGTGACTGACATATTCTATAAACCTTTTTCATCCTAAGCTGATTGATTTATGCCAAGTTAAAGAATTCTATAGAAGCTTAAGTATTTACTTTACAAACG
>NW_007000973.1:0-843 GCF_000164805.1 Carlito syrichta | reverse complement strand
TCAATGATTTTTGATGTTACTATTGTAATTCTTTTGGAGCACCACAAACTTATTTGACACAAATAAGATGGCAAACTTAATCAATGTTCTATGTGCTTTTTACTGTTTTATCAACCAGCAGCTACCCAATATTTCTGTCACTTTTCAGGCCTCCCTATTCCCTGGAACACAACAAAAAGTTAGAAATAATAAAGTTTAGTAAGGAAGACATGTCAAAAGTCAAGATAGAAGTAAAATAAAAGTCTTGTGCCAGTTAACCAAGTTGATTATGCAACAGAAAAGTTATTGAAGGAAATTAAAAGTGTGATCTCACGAACACATACGTGATAAGAAGCCAAATAGACTATTGCTGACATGGAGAAAGATTTAGTAGTCCTTGTAGAATAAAACAGTCACATCATTTCTGTAAGCCCAAGCCAAATCTAGAAAAAGGTCCTAACTCTCTTCTATTCTTTGAAGATGGAGAGAGGTAAAGAAACAGCAGAAAAAACTTGGAAGCTAGCAAATTTAGGTTAATGAGATTTAAGGAAAGAAGCCATCTCTATAACATAAACGGGCAAGTTGAGACAGTATATCTTGATGCAAAAACTGCAGCAAGTTATCCAGAAGATCTAGATAAGAACTCTGATAAAGATGGCTATACTGCATCACAGATTTTTAAAGTAGATAACACAGCCTTATATAAGAAAAAGATGTCATGTAGGACTTTTGTACCTAGAGAGAAAAAATCAATGCCTGGCTTCAGATCTTCAGAAGACAGCTGGTAATTTTAAGTTGAAGCCAATGCTCATTTACCATTTCAAAAATCTTTGGGCCATTAACACTAATGCTAAATCTACTCTG
>NW_007000972.1:0-747 GCF_000164805.1 Carlito syrichta | reverse complement strand
GAGGTGAGTCTCAGCTCTCAGGTCACTACTGGCTTGGTGCCATTATGGCTAATCATGCCCTCTTATCTACTTCTCTATTTTTGAAGCTTTTCATCATCAATGCATCCCTGCTGTGAATACCATCTCCTCTACACTCAGATATCCTCCCAACATGGCCATATTTTTGAGGAGCTAACATAAGACACAGGTCCGTGTTGACTGGCTGTGGAGTGACGTTCTCTAAAAAACCTCTAGCACCCTAGAAATATTGCTAACTATTGATAGGAATCAACATCAGAAAGCCATTGCCTGGAGGAATTCAGAGGGTAGAGGTGATTTCAGACTATTTTATTTGCCCCCTTTGATGTTTGCCCTCCACGTAACCCCTTTTCAATTCCTTATCTTGTTCTGATAGCAAGGAGAATTTATAGCAACCCTGAAATCTCTTTGGCAGGCTAAATATGCTTTTCTATAAAAGGATGGAGGAGGGTAATGGACTCGTTGATGATAAAAGCTAACTCAGAGCTTTCTGACCTGCTGAGATGGAGTCAGTTCTGGAGCAGCTGGGACCAGGAGGGCCTCCATACTGCTCCTTGGTCAGAGCGTCGGGAATCCAGACTAGGAACTGGCCAGGAACATTCTGGGCAATATCACTATTCCCCAAGTCCTGCTGTTTCCTCTTTCTTGGTTGACTGGGGAGAATCTGAGACTCAGAAGGACAGTCGCACTGGAGATCACACTGTCAGAGCCACTGGGCTTAGAGAAGTG
>NW_007000971.1:0-4333 GCF_000164805.1 Carlito syrichta | reverse complement strand
CAAAAAGATTAAAGGATATACATAAACAGAAGAATTATGGATTACAATGAAAAGGACTACATTTTTTGCTAGACTAGCAATGGACACAAAGGATCATAAGTATATGATTGTTACATAACTTCCACTGCAATTTCATCCCTAAGCTTTGGTTATACTAAACAATTTTCTACTCCTCAACAAAATAAGATCACATTTCAGGCCATTAATAAAGTTGCCTATGCTTACAATGAGTCATGAACCCTTAATTCCTACTTCTTCTTCAAGTTGCAATAATCTTTTCTCTGGACTCTACTCTGATTTCAAGGTAGTGATACTCCTATATTGGCATCCTGTGTATGCATACATTGCTTTGTAATTAGCTCTACTTGATTACCAATGACAGGCACAGAGATTATCTTTATTGTTTTTGTTGTTTCCTAGCAAATATCACAATGCCTAATATATAATTTTCACCCATTAAGCTAGAGAGTCAATCACACAAAGTAAACTCAATGAATGAATATAACTGCTCTTTTCCATTCGCTGAATTATTCAAGATTTTGGTTGCATTTGAGCCACATGGTTATTAGCATGGGATCCCTTTCTTGTTTTATTTATCCATGTGTATATATAATGTTCTCATTGTACAGAGGGAAAAAAAGGGTTCGAGAGATTAAGAACACTTATGCAAGATCATGGTTTTGTCCCAAAATTGTGTGCTTTATTTCAATACACTTTAAGTATCCTGCCATTCATCTGCCTTGATCCCTAGTCAGTATGAATTCCATGTTACCCTGCAATTCCCCTACTGGGAATATATCTGGAGGAACTCAAACCACTCTATGAAAAAGATACCTGCACACTCATGTTTATTACAGCATTATTCACAGTAGCAAAAACATGGAACCAACCATGCTGCCCATCAAATGAGAACTGGATAAAAAAAAATATGGTACATAAACATGATGGAATATTATGCAGCCATAAAGAAAGACACAATTATGAACTTTGCAGCAATGTGGATGGATTTAGAGTCTATAATACTGAGTGATCTGTCACTGAAACAAAGAGCTAAGTACCACATTCTCACTCATAAGCGGGCCTTGAACAACAATAATAATACTATAAGAAAGGGATGGACAGTAGCTGGAAACTGCCAGGGGAGGGGGGATTAGTAGTTGAGGGAAACTTCTGGGGAGGCACACCTCATCAACAAGGATACCTGCATAATGAACAATTATATACCTAACCCTGAATTGTGCCCCACATCTTCAAAATAAAATATATTTTTAAAAATGAGTTTGAAAGCATTGTAAAATTATAATCATTATTTTCTTTCACTAATATGCATAGTACCTGATAATGTTTATACTTTAAATTAAAGCATTCTCTAAAATTTTGAGTTTCAAACAAAATTTTGTTGTATGACATAATATTTCTCTGTGAAATTGGCTAAGTAAATTGCCTAATGCCATATAAAGTTTACAAAATAATGTCAACAATTTTAAAGAATATTATGATGTAACTGGACTGGATAAAAAATGTAGTACATATATATGATGGGATATTTTACAGCCATAAAGAAGAAAAATCTATGGACTTTGCAGCAACTTGGATGGATTTGGAGTCTATCATACTCAGTGATCTATCACAGATGCAGAGAACTGAGTACCACATGAGTACCACTCATCCGTGGACCATGAACACCTATCATAATACTGTAAGAAAGAGATTGGCAGTAGCAGGACACTGCTGGATGGGGGTCACATAAAATCAGTAAGGTACCTGATCCTAATCTAGGCAAAGTGAAGGCCAATGGGAAACCCAATTTCACTTGTACCTAGACCACTTGTGTACCCTGACTTTTATCCCTCTCTTAAACATTTTTTTAAAGGAAAGAAAATTATGAATATTATCTATGTTAGTTAGGAAACATAACTCTTAGAATTAATAAACTTCACTATTTTAGTGGCTTAACATGTTATATATTTCTATTTTGTGTATGTGTTTGAGAAATGCAGGTTTTCCTGATATGCTGGGGCTTTCTTCCACTTAATGTTTCAGGAACTAGACTCATTTCTTCTAATGTTTCTAGAAACATCTAATATTCTTCTTTTCTTAAATTTCACAAGAGAGAACATAATTAATCATTAGGAAAAAAAAAACTACCCATTGTGTTTAGTTCAAGTTCACTTACCTTTTCTTCTACAGTACTGAATCTGTCTTTAAACCCCTTCAGTGTATTTTTCACCTTAGATATTACAAATTCCTGGTCAAAAATTTCAATTTGGATTTTTCATTTTCTGGTATCTTACATGACTGTACTTATTTTGAACATCTATAAAATGCAGTCTAGATTCTGTTTTAATACCTTTGCCTGTAAATTCTAACATCTATGTTAATTTTAATTGGTTTACTTTTCTCCTCATTATTACTCAATTTTCCTGCACCTTTACTTGCTTGGCAATTTTCAGTGGGGTGCTAATCGTTGTATATTTTGCCTTTTTGTGCTAGATAATTTTGGATCCCCTTATTCTGAAGCTTTGTTCTGACATACAGTTAAGTTACTTGGAAATAGTTTGATCACTTTAAGCCTTGCTTTTAAGATTTGTCATCGAGGGCAAAAATGTTTAATTTAAGGCAAATTATTTAATTATTCACCTCTAATTCAATGCCCCTTGAATTATTAGGTGCCCAATTTGGTTAAGGAGACCACACATTGTTCCTGGCCCTGAGTGCTAGATACTTTTCCTCTAATTCTTTTGGATGGTACTTTCCAAATCATGGGTGATTTTCTGTCACTACTCATATTGTGATAACCATTGTGATAAAAACTTTAATAGAAACCTTGTGAAGATCTTGAATACTACAGATTATATGTGTTCTTTTTGTCAGTTTGTTCATGCAGGACAGTATTTCTGGTTCTTATTACTTGATCTGAACTGAAAGCCCAAGTAATGTGAAAGATACAGAAAATAACTTATGTAATAATAAATAGGTACACTGATATCATCTATTTGTAGGGACACTGACTAAGTTGTGTGACACAATGGGCTTGGTAGAAGAAAGGTCATCACCACATTGTCATGTATGTGACCAGCCTTTGAACTCTAGACAATTTAGATATTGGAAACAACGTTGTTAAGAATGTCACCTGTGAAATTCAAATAAAATATAATTCTTCAAATATTGAAATTTCATTTATATTCTTTGTTCTACCAGTTTATCTATCTATCATTTACTTCTATCTATTGTCGATCTATCAATCAATCATCTATCTAGCTAATCTATCTGTACATATGTCTATCTGTACTAGTAGAGTTGTCCAGAAAAATACCCACAGAATTCATATACAGTTGTCTTTTGTAGAACTCTCCACACAGTCAAAATTTTGTGCATAATTTTGAACTCCTCAAAAACTATACTAGTAGCCTGCTTTTGACTGGAAGACTTACCTATAACATAAACAGTCTATTCACATTTATGTATATGTTATTTGTCGTAAAGATTGATAAAAGAAAAAGTTATGAGGAAAATCATTGTTGTGATGCAAGAGGTCCTTCAAGACCATATCTGCTCACACCTTTCACATGCCAAGATTTTCAGTTAAGATTTTCCTATTTCTCTATTGATGTTTATTTGGACTGCTATACTCACAGTCCACAATTTGACGCACAAATGTTTGAAAGTTTACGAAGTTTCACCACATCTGTTTATCACTTGCTGTCCTGACCTGTCTTCATCACTGATGCTTTTTCTTTCCTAAGAAAAATGTTTCATCAAATTGTGCAACAGCAATAATGAATGCCACTCAGCAAGACACCATCATATGTCAACACGAATACAGCTGTGAGACACTGATAAACCAAGCTTATGAAAACTTACTGAGTTGTTTGTACAGTATGCCAGTGTAAGCACATGGTGGCAAGTTCGTGAATTTAATTGTCAGACCCCATGTAAGGACACATAGCTAGAATATAAAAGATTATTAT
Organism: Carlito syrichta; assembly: GCF_000164805.1. Lineage (NCBI taxonomy): Eukaryota > Metazoa > Chordata > Mammalia > Primates > Tarsiidae > Carlito > Carlito syrichta. The sequence goes on along the minus strand of NW_007000971.1, from coordinate 362 downwards.
GCAGGTAAATGGCTGGTTCATTTATGGAGGCTCAGAAGTTCCATAATTGACCATCTACAAGCTGGAGAACCAGGGAAGCTGGTAACTTTGGTCAATCTACAAATGAAGAAATGAGAATGAGTAAAACTGGGAGTGTCATTCTCAGTTTGAGCCCAAAATTCTGAAAACCTGAGAGCCAGTGGTGCAAGTGTAAGAGTCTAAAGCCTGGGGAACTTGGAATTCTAATGACTGAGGGAAGATGACAAGAGTGCCCCAGCTTCAAAAGAGAGAGGGAACACATTTACCTTTCCTTTTTTAAAAAATTCTATCTGGGACCCAGATTGGGTGGTGTCTACATAACCTCCATAGGTGAGGGTGAATTT
>NW_007000970.1:0-611 GCF_000164805.1 Carlito syrichta | reverse complement strand
TGACTTAACTATCTAGCTATCTTAGTTGACTAGCTAGCTGACTTAACTAGCTACCTGACTAGAAAGCTGACTAGCTAGCTGACTTAACTAATTAGGGGAATAGGTAGCTGACTTGCTAGCTGACATAACTAGCTGGCTGGGCAAGCTAGCTGACATAACTAGCTGACTTGCAAGTTGGCTGGCTAGCTTGCTAGCCAGCTGAATTACCTAGCTAGCTAACTGTTTGCTAGATGGCTAGCCTGTTGTATTAACTAGCTAGCTACCTGGCTGGCTAGCTGGCTAGGCAGCCGGCTCGCTAGCAAGTGACCAGGCCAGCTAACTAGTCAGCAGGCTTAAATATCCAGTCAGCTCACTGGATAGTCAGATAGTCAGCTGTCTTAACTAACCAGGCACCCTGCTGGTCAGCTGGCTAGCCAGCCAGCTTAACTAGCTGGCCACCTACCTAACCAGCCTGCTAACCAGGTGGTTTAACTTGCCAGCCACCTAACAAGCCAGCCAGCTAACAAGGTGACTTAATCAGCTGAATTTACTAGATAACCATCCAGCTAGTGAGCTACCTTAACCAGCTAGACAACTAGCTAGACAGCCTGCTAGCCAGCTCACTCAACCCG
>NW_007000969.1:0-829 GCF_000164805.1 Carlito syrichta | reverse complement strand
TTAAAGACATCTATCTAAGAAGAGAGTAAAAGTTCCTGTGTGGTCTTGAGTTTTTACCACTGTGGAAATATGTTTAACTAAAAGTACCACGTCAATAAATTAAGAGTCCTCAGAGAAAACTATCACAGTATCAATCTGATAAGTAGTTTACTGCAGTTTTGTAATCTCAATTTTTTTTGCTAGTGTTACAAAACATTTTCCCCCTAAAGCAAAACAATCAGAAGTATACTTCTATACTAAAAGGTGGAGCCAGAGCACCAGAAAGGCAGTTTAACAGAGTGTTTGGATATAGAATGGCCTTTTTTAACAGCAGTTATACCCTGAGGCCTGTTTGGTATTTCTGTGACCAGCTTCTATGACCACAGATAGGAACCAAAGTCGCAATCTGTTTAGGGAAGCCTTGTGAATAGAGCTACTTCATCATGGATTGAAGTTAAACCCACGTTGTACTCTCTTGGTTCTTCTTGCCCTGACCACTTCTGGTCCCCTCTGTCATCCTCTCCTTTGCTCATGAGAGGATGGCCAACTTCCATCATCAGCCTTTTCCTCTTATAGGCCTCATGTTTTCCTGGAAAGTATCAACTGTTTGCATGGCTACTCTTGAAACTTGCAAATTTGAAACCTTCAAGATTTGACCTGCTATTGAGCTTTACGTTCCAGATTTCAACTTCACGCTTATTTTTGTAGTGCTAAAAGAATACATGACAAAATGGTTTGTATGGAAGAATTTGAATGTGAAGCAGAAAGCAAAGATAATGTATGCACATGGATAATGGCCAGTTTACATGCATCAGCTTATCTCAAAATGAACTCTTTTTCTCCTCACCCC
>NW_007000968.1:0-694 GCF_000164805.1 Carlito syrichta | reverse complement strand
CAACAGAAACATAATTTGTGATCCACCAATGGAAGCCTCGCATACAGTTTTGAATTGTCTGGTAGCCAAATGTTAAAAAAAAGAGAAAGAAGTGGAATTAATTTTAATGACATGTTTTATTGGACCCAACATATCCAAATTTTATTATATAAAAAATGTATCCAATATAAAAACACGAATGAGATATTTTACATTCTTTTTCTTGGGCCAGGTCTGAGATCTGGCGTGTGTTGATATTCACAGCACATCTCCATTTGAAGTGGCCACATTTCAGGTGTTCAAAACCATGTGGGGCCAGTGTCTAATACACTGGCCAGCACAGGTCTAAGTAGACTCCATGCTTCCTCTACAGTGGAGTTCCTCAACCTCTGTGCCATTGACATTTTGGGCAAGTGGTGGGGACAAAATTTAAACCCAGAGTATATATATAAAGAGTCAGAGATGACAATACAGTGACCCTGGTTTATTCAAAAAGAGCAAGGGCTCTAGGGACACCAGCAGAGTTGCTCAGCTCTAAATGTTGACATTTGTTAACTTTTGTTGGAGGTGGGCAGGGGTGTCTATCCTGTGCATTGTGGGATGTTTACCAGCATCCCTGGCCTCTACCTACTAGCTGACAGTAGCAACCCCACTCCAACCCTCTGTCAAAATCACCAAATATCCCCAGGGATGTGGGGGGAAATCATGCCTGGAT
>NW_007000967.1:0-794 GCF_000164805.1 Carlito syrichta | reverse complement strand
TAGCTAGTTAAGACTGTTAGTTAAGTCAGCTTGCTAGAAATCTACCTAGCTAGGATAGCTAACTAGTTATTTCAGCAGCTAATCAGGCTGGCTAGCTAGTTAAATCATCTAGTTAAGTCATCTGGCTGGCTAGCAGGTTAGCTACATAGTTTTGTAGTTAAGTCAGCTGGCAAGCCAGTGGGGTATGTAGGTAAGTAGCTAGTTAAGTAAGCTGGTTAGACATCAGACGTCTAGTTATGTCAGTTAGTTTAGTTACCTGGCTAGCAAGCTGGGTAATAAGTTATGTCAGCTAGTTGAGTCAGCTGACTAAGTCAGCTAGTTAATTCAATTGGCTAGAGAACTGGCTAGATGCATAATTTGCTAGTTGCAACATCTGGCTAGCCAGTAGGCTATCTTTCTGAGGCAGCTAATTAAGTCAGCTGGGTAGCCACCTGTCTAGGTAGTTAGTTAACTAATTAAGTTAGCTGGCTTGCTGGCTGACTAGGTAGATAAGTCAGCGGGTTGAGTGAGCTGGCTAGCAGTCTGTCTAGGTAGTTGTCTAGCTGGTTAAGCTAGCTCACTAGCTGGATGGTTATCTAGTAAATTCAGCTGATTAAGTCACCTTGTTAGCTGGCTGGCTTGTTAGGAGGCTGGCAAGTTAAGCCACCTGGTTAGCAGGTTGGTTAGGTAGGTGACCAGCTAGTTAAGCTGGCTGGCTAACCAGCTGACCAGCAGGGTGCCTGGCTAGTTAAGACAGCTGACTATCTGACTATCCAGTTAGCTGACTGAATGTTTAAGCCTGCTAACTAGTTAGG
>NW_007000966.1:0-959 GCF_000164805.1 Carlito syrichta | reverse complement strand
TTGGTGGAAATGTCAATTGGTATGACATCTATGGGAAACAGTTTGGATATTTTTGAAAAATAAAAGCAGTACTATCATTTAATCCAGCAATCTCACTACTAGGTGTCTACACAAATGAAAAAATTATATCAAAAAAGAAACACTCACTTTTTCATTTTCTATTGCATTATGCACAGCCTCAGAGATATGGAAACAATCTAAGTGTCCATAAACAAATGCTTGAATAAAAATGTTTGAATAAAAATGTATTATGCATATATATATTTGCATATATACCATATGTATGTGTGTTTATATATATACACACACACACATACACAATAACACACACAAACAGACAAATACCCTGGGAAATACTCCACAATCCAAAAATGCAAATCATGTCTTTTGCAGCGACAGGAATAGAACTGGAGGCTATTATCATAAGTGAAATAAACATAAAAAGAAAATCATATACAACATGTTCTCATATGTAAGTGGAAGATAAATAGCAGGTACAAATGGACATAAAGAGTGAAATACAGACCTTGAAAGCACTGAAGGGACTGGGGGTGGGGGGGATGATGGATGAGAAATTATTTGAGTACAATGTACGTTTTTCAGATGATGGTTTTACTTCAGCCCTGAACTTCACTACAAGGCAATATATACATGTAACAAAAACATGCTTGAATACCTTGAATTTACACAAAAAATGTAGACACTACAGAAATTATTTTAAGTTTAATATATTGTTTAAAAAATTAGGGATCTTATGAAAAATACACTATTTGTACTTTTAAAGCTAATACAACCTATCATAATGGTTACTTACATGAAAATTTTTTATTTTCTGTTAGAAACTTCTGACCTATCTCGCACGTGAAGCATGGATTGGAGTCTCCCGGAACAGTAGTGATCATCCATGGGTTTCAATAAAGGGTTCAATGTTCAAATATGCGTAAGTTTTTTGGAACAGT
>NW_007000965.1:0-1541 GCF_000164805.1 Carlito syrichta | reverse complement strand
TTGAGAATATATGTATGATTCTGATGCTTTTGGAGACAGGGTCTGGCTCTGTGACCTTGGCAGGGGACCGGGGACATGACCGTGGCTAACTGCCAACCTCAAAATTGCAGGCTCTGGTGATCCTTCTGCCTCAGCCTCTGATGTGGCCAGAATGATGGGCACCTCGACGCCAGACCCCCTGTTTGATTGGATGTGGATATGGGGTCTTCTTGTGTGACCCTGGTTGACCTTGGTTTCCTTGGATCCAGTCATTCTCCAGCCTCAGCCTCCAAGATTGCTGGGATTCCGGGCGCGGACCACTGCACCAGGCCTTCTGATTTGTTTTCAAGAAGGACTGAGACTGGGTTCGTAGGTTCAAACTTGTCATCCAAGCACTTTTGTAGTCAGAGTGGTGGGTCCAAGCCTACGGGCCAAGACCCACTCGGGCAACTTGGTGAGACTCCGTCTCTACCCTCCATCCAAATGAGCTGGACGTGGTGGAATGTGCCTCTCATTCTGGCTACTCAGAAGGCAGGGGAAAGCTCACCGGAGCCCAGCAGTCTGAGGCTGCATTGGCTGGGAGTGAGCCACCTCCCTCTAACCTGGGTTATGGGTGAGAGCTCAACTCAAAGACAAAAAGGAAAAAAGGAAAAAGGAGAGCATCCATTTGTGTATGGAGTTGGGATCATCATGAACAGACAGATCAATTGGTAAGGAGGCCCCAGGCTTGGGCCTAGAGTTCCTGAATGAAGGTGGATTGGCAGACAATCGTACTGTGGCTTGGAAGTTTGAGGCAGGGACCCTTGCAGGCCTGGAGTTTGAGACCAGTCTAGGCCATGTAGCAAGACCTCATTGTTCCCCAGAACGCAACAACTGGAGTTGTGCATGGTGGTGCCCGCGGTCCCAGCTACACGGGATGTGGAGGTCTCCATCCCGAGGCATTCCATTGCATCACCCCCGTGGACAGAACGTGGGAGACCATGCCGGGCACTGTGGCCCACAGCCGTCAGCCCCACACTCTGGGAGTCTGAGACAGGAGGCTGCCTGAGCCCAGCGGTCAGAGACCAGCCCTGGCGATGTGGCCAGATCTCATGTCAGTGAGAGGTACCCTAAATCAAGTGTGGCATTGTGGCCCCCAGAGTAGCGGCTGCTTGGGGGCTGAAACTGAAGGTCCGCCTGAGCCCCGCATGTCCAGGTCCCGGGGGCCACGATTGTGCCACCACACCCCAGCTCATCCGATGGAGACTCTGGTGCCAAAAAGACACCTTCCTCGTGCATCATGACAGGCGTCCACAGCTCCCCAGGGAAAGTTCCGCTTGAGCAGTGGATGAGGAGTGATAGGGAGAGGAAGGGTACCTCCCCCAACCCAAAAGTGTCAGAATGGACTAGTGGAATCTGGGCTGGCCAGGGTGTTGCTGGACCTCTTTTATTGCTCTGTGCCCCATGGCCACCCTAACTTGGGGCCGTTTGTTCTATGAGCTCACAAGAGTTTCTGCTGTGGGCCAGAGGTGTGGAGGGTGGAGGCAGGCCTGCGGGGGTGCATAGCCAATGGCACAGGACTG
>NW_007000964.1:0-600 GCF_000164805.1 Carlito syrichta | reverse complement strand
TTTGCATGATGCATTTACATAATTCTCCTGAATCTATAAAGTGAATCACAACTTTGGCATGGAGACCTTTTCCCATAAACTCACAGAGCCAGATAAAAGCTCAGATTCAAAATTAGAGCCAAATCAACTATTAACACTTGACATAGAAAAAAATATGTATATGTGAATGAAAAGAAGGAATGTTGACTAGTACCTTTAAGACTTATGAACAAAATAAAAGAATATCAATATCTTAATTTTAATTTTATTCCAAAATACAACTGATATTTGGAATACATTAAATTATCTGAATTTCACAAACTTTCACACAAAAGACTTTCAAAAAAGCCTGATAATTTTGTAGCTGAAGTAATATTTACAATTTTTCCCTTTGTGTTACAGTGTTTTTAAGGTATAGCGTTTCTTTCTTCATTTTTCTTTGAGTTTCCATATCTCCAATTACATTATTCATCTGTTCTTGCATGGTGTTCACTTCTTCCATTAAATCCCTTAGCATAATAATTATTGTTATTTTATATTTCAGATCTGGTAATTCTGAACATGACTTTCATGTCCCAATCTTGTTTCTGATGCTTGCTATATTTCTTCAAAAGGTATTTT
>NW_007000963.1:0-755 GCF_000164805.1 Carlito syrichta | reverse complement strand
GGACCAGATTGGTAGCTTTGAAACTTTGAAGAAGATGTCAGGTCCAGGTGAGGTTTGACCCCTAGACCCTCCCAAGTCACTTGGTCTTCTGGACATGTGGCATCTCTTGCTGTGGAGCACCGCCAAAGGTGGACACTTGATGTGGTTATGTGGTAGTAGGGCAACAGGGAGACACGGCCTGTCCATCCACCAGCCCCTCCCTCACAACTCCCCCCACCATCCTTTGGGCAGGTGAGCACAATGCAGGAGAACAAATGCTGTCTGCGACCGATGGAGTCACAGAACAGATTTGTTCACCAGAATATGCAGACAGGTGAACTGAGGCTGGGAGGGTGAGGAGCAGAGTGGGTGTTGGAGGCTGTGGGAATATTCTGGAAAGGCTCAGTAAGGTGGATGGAAAAAAGTTCGTGCCAGTAGATGGCAGGTCTTGTCTTCTCTGTGATCTTAGTGTTTCCATCTGCAACGAGCAGGCTGTGCCTATTGTCAGTCGTCCATGTTGTCTTGGGAATAAAGCCATAACAAATTCTACTTGAAAATAACTTGGAGGGCAGGCATGAGGGCTCATGCATGTATTTCCAGCACTTTGGGAAGCTGAGATGAGAGAAGCACTGAGCCCAGGAGTTTGAGACAACCCTAGGCAGCATAGCAAGAACTTATCTGTACAGAAAAAAAAAATCACCCAGGTGTGGTGTTCATTCCTGTAGTACCAGCTACTTGGGAGACTGAGGCTGAAGGTTCACCTGGACCCAGGATGT
>NW_007000962.1:0-745 GCF_000164805.1 Carlito syrichta | reverse complement strand
CCAATTTTTTGGAGGGATCATAGAGATAGCGAGTTTGTAGAGTACTGCTCAGAATGGGTTGTATTGAGCAAATCAAAACTTTATTTTTACTTTACGTTGAATGAACAGTGCATGTTAAATATTTCCTGGAAATCAGGGACTCCAGGACCAACTAGCAAAGAAAATATTATTTTTTAAAAAAAAAATTTGAAGATGTGGGGTAAAATTCAGGGTTTGATATACAAATGTTCCTTATGCAGGTGCCCTTGCTGATGAGGTATGCTCTTGCCTCCCCCTCAGCAGTTTCTCACTACTGCCAATCCCACTACCCTCTGCCAGTTTCCAACAACTGCCAATGCCTTTCTTACAGTATTTTGTTAATTGTTCATGGTCTGCTTATGAGTGAGAACGTGTGGTGTTGGGAGCTCGTCATGGAGGCCTGCCTGAGCGTTAGGGATCTAGGCAGGGTGCGGACCCTGCGACCACTAGGATGAGTTCAGGAGCTGAATGCCTATTCCCTCTTCCTTTCTTTGCTGTTTGGGATGATCCACGAGCAGGGACTTTGATGATCGAAGCATGAAGTTCTGAGAGTACGACAGGCATGGCTTACTTTAGGAGTCCATTGTTCCCGTTTCTCACAGACTGCAGTTTCAGCTTTAAACTTAACATAATTCAAACTCAGGTCACATTTGGGAGTCTTTAATATGGTACAAGCTTCTTTTTTGATTTAATAGTATATTTGTAGAATTAGTATATACATACAAAT
>NW_007000961.1:0-758 GCF_000164805.1 Carlito syrichta | reverse complement strand
CTCTCTCTCTTTCTCTCGTCCGCAAGGGAGAAGGAGCAGCCACTCTGACAGGGGAGGCAAGCTTCTGTCACCACCGTACTCACTGGTAAGTCCATTTTCTTTTTGACTCAGATTCCCACAGACTTGTGTTACCTGTTTTAAACTTGGGGGAAGAAAGTAGAAAGCACCATTTTGATTTCCAAACCACACCACATTCTCCAAACATGCCAGATAGTCCTGTACTTTGGGAATTACAGTAACGGCATTACTTTGATGTTTTGACCCCCAACTCGTTATCAGTTCATTGTGTTTATTCATCATGGATTTGAACTTGGAAGACAAAATAAAAGGTGTCATGAGTGGTACCCACCCACTACCCAGAGGGAAGCGTTTCCTCTTCTTCCACCATCTGACTTGATCTACATGACTATTTTTCATACTGTCCCTGTCAATTCTGAATACACACAACACACTTCTGTGCCCCAGGCCCCAGCCTGCTGTGCTGGTGTTCTGGCACAGCTCATGGCTGCTGTCTCCCCTAAATGACGTTCTCAACTTCACAGCTATTGGCTGAGATCAATTGCAACTTACTCCACATATAGCAAGTCACTTGCTCTCTCCCAGGCACTGAGCTAGATTACAGAGATGAACAAGGCAAAGCATCTCTTTAAGGGTGATCACCACCTCACTCGGAAGACTGTCAGTCATGCAAATTAAAGCAGAAGCATTTGTAGGAGCCATAACTCAAAAGAAAAATGGGGTTATTTCTGAAGAGGATT
>NW_007000960.1:0-806 GCF_000164805.1 Carlito syrichta | reverse complement strand
ACAGACAATTTGCAGAAAAGGTAAAATACACACAAAATTTATGATTAAGTTTGCCATCCAATATGGGTGTGGTTTATGGCACCACCAATTATAATAGTAACATCAAAGACCACTGATCACAGATCACCCTAACAGATATAATACTTTTAAAGACTGAAATATTGTGAGAATTACCAAAACGCAAGCACAGATTTTTGTAAAAATGTGCCAAAAGACTTTTCCTACACAGGGTTGTTACAACCTTCAAATTGTGAAAAATGCAGTACCTGCAAAGCACAATAAAATGAAAGATGTCCATATATATTTTTTGATTTGCCTTTAGTATCTCTTTTATATTTGTAATATGAACTCTGAATTTTTCAGTGTTCCTATAAATTGGATAGGAATAATCCCATTACAATTCTAAAGGACAGTTTATTAAAACTTAAACTTTTCAGATATTTTAACCACTATGTTCAGATCATGCAACTCTCTTGTTTTCTTATTTTCTCTCATCGTTATTGTCTAACTCGATAGTTCCTTGAATTAACCATTGTATTCTAATTTCACAGCCTTTTCCTATTTTCTTTCTGTATTGGCATAGGCCAATAAGCCAATTACCTCAATCTCTAAGTGAATCATCATTCATGCCAGACATTCAGGCAGCAGAAATATAATTATAGCCCCACTCAGGGGATTTTCAGTCAAACGTCAGATGAATTCTTAGGGCTAACTCACCATATAAATAATGGAATAAATCTAGCATAACACACACCAAAACACATCAGAGGATAAATTTAAGGAGGGCATGAATTATTGATTCCTGT
>NW_007000959.1:0-724 GCF_000164805.1 Carlito syrichta | reverse complement strand
AATAGGTCTGCTGATCCACTCTCTTTCAGGAACTCTATGCCCAAGGCTGTGGCCCCTTCCCCAGTGATCTCCGTCTGTTCATGATGATCTCAACTCCATAAACAAATGGATGCTCTTCTTTCTTTTTTTTTGAGTTAGAATCTCACTCTGTCGCCCAGACTGGAGGCCGGTGGCTCATGTCCGGCCACCGCAGCCTTGGCCTGCCAGGCTCCGGTGAGCCATCATGCCTGGCTTTCTGAGGAGATAGAATTACAGGTGCACACCACATGCCCGGCTCATTTGGGATGAAGGGTAGAGATGAGGTCTCGCCGAGTTGCCTGGGCATGTCTCTGAGCCATGGGATCAGGCCGACCACTGGCCTCGGTTTCCCCATATGCTGTGATAACGAGGCTGATCTCCAGAGGCGGACCTCAAACCTTCATTGAAAATGAACCAGAAGTTCTGGCATGGTGGCCCACAACTGGGATCCCAGCGCACTGGAAGGACGAGGCTGAAGGATGGCTGGAACCCAGGAGCTCCAGGCCAGCCTGGACCATGAATGGATACCCTATCTCCATACCCATCCAAACAGGGGGGCTGGGATCATTGTGCCTGTCATCCCGGCCACTCGGGAGGCTGGAGAATCTCCAGAGCTCATAATTTTTGAGGCTGGCAGTGAACGACAGTCATATCCCTGGGTCCCAGTCTGGGCCACAGAGCCACATTATTTCTCCAAAAATATCAG
>NW_007000958.1:0-766 GCF_000164805.1 Carlito syrichta | reverse complement strand
ATATAGTGGACCTTGATCGTCCAATGCACTACTATAAGAAAATGACTGACAGTGTTGGGAAACTATGGGGGGGAGATGGGACTAATGGTAGAAAACATCTGTCTGGAGATGGGGAGACACCAATTATCAACAAGGGGGCCTGAATGAAGCATATTTGTATACCTAACCCTTGACTGGACCCCACAATATCAAAATAAAAAATATCGATTATAAAGAAAAAAAGAAAAAGAAAACAAGTGGATGATGAAGAATGACAAATATATGGAATTTGCAGCAACCTGGATGGATTTGGAGTCTATCATACTCAGTGACTTATCACAGAAACAAAGAACAGAGTTCCATGTGTTGTCACTCATAAGATGATCTTGAACAATTATAATGCTGTAAGAAAGTGATTGGCAGTAATAGGAAACTGTTGGGGGGGTGAATTGGCAGTTGAGGGAAACTGCTAGGGGAGGGAGGGGCATACTTCATTAACAGGGGTACCTGCATGATCAATATTTGTATACCTAACCCTGAATTGTACCCCACATCTTTACAATACAAATTTTTTAAAAGTTAAAAAAATGGCTGTTTCTCCATGTGAAATGCAGGTCCAGGGAGTCAGTAAGGAAGATCCTGGGACACCCAGAAACCAGGAGATGGGGTTGTTGTCATTCAAGGATGTGGCCATAGAATTCTCTTCAGAGGAGTGGGAATGCCTAGACTCCCCTCAGCGAAAATTTGCAGGACTGTGATGTTAGAGAACCATAGAAACCTGGTTTTC
>NW_007000957.1:0-1125 GCF_000164805.1 Carlito syrichta | reverse complement strand
CGACCCAGAGAAGTGGAGAAAAACAGATCTGGGTAAACTACCTTGCTATTCTCCAGGCAGAGACTTCCATTGGCCCGCCCACCTATCAACAAACTTTACCTCAGTTCCTAAGGCAACAGCGTGAAACAGGAGACAAAGTCCCACCCCTACATTGCAACAAAAGACAAAAGGGAGAGGCCGAAATCAGAAATCACAGAAGTGACTCTATTCTGATCGCTTATTTTGACTTATGATTTTATCATTGAAACTGTTGGTTTAGATCACGTTTGGTGTTTACTTTCTGACTTACACTGTTTTTTGATTTTATTGGCCTGTCTCTGTGTAATTATCAGTACTCCTTAGAGAATCTTTCTTACTTGTCTTTCTTCACTTCTTCCCAGCCCTGTGTCTCTTCCTAGCCTGATAGTTGGTATGTATATCTGTTATCCCTCTCGCACTTCTCTCTTTTGTTTATTTTGACTTATGATTTTATCATTGTAACTGTTGGTTTAGATCACGTCTGTTGTTTACCTTCTGACTTACACTGTTTCTCAATTTTATTGGCCTCTCTCTTTGTAGCTATCAGTACTCTTTAGGGAATCTTTCTTACGTGTCTTTCTTCACCTCTTCCCAGCCCTGTGTCTCTTTCTCACCTGATAGTTGGTATGTATATCCGTTTTCCCTCTTGCACTTCTCTCTTTCCAACTCCCTATTGACCCCCCTTCCTCCATTATTTTCCTCTTTTATATGCCCGCTTTTAAAATCTAGGGACCAAGACTGCATACTGCTGAATAGACAGACTGTAAAGCAGAGGGAAAAGTGAACAAAGCCAGAAGACCCTCATAAGGAAGAACAGGTCATTGCAGAAGAGAAATAAAAGCCACCCCACCTTCCCTCAAAAACAAAATTGAAGAGGGGGAGGGAAAGGGGGAGAGGGAGAAAAATCTACAGAAATGAAGAAAAACCAAAAGAAGAGTATGGGTCTCTCCCAGACGCCTGGGAGAGTAGACACTGAGAAAACTGACTTTGGAATGCAAACAATGAAAAGCCCCCAGAATAAAGGGTTTCAAACTGCAAATGTAGATATCAAAACAATAATGGAGAGATTAAAAAGAATTGAGGAGACACAAGAAGAAACTAGGAGGG
>NW_007000956.1:0-838 GCF_000164805.1 Carlito syrichta | reverse complement strand
CTGCACACCAGTCTGGGCGACAACTCAAAAAAAAAAAAATGAGATATACAAGCTATACCATGCTAGTATTAACCAACAGAAAACTGGAGTACCTATGGTAATTTTAGGCAAAGGAGACCAGAACAGGAAAATTATGAGAAATAAATAGGGTGTTATATAATGATCAAAAGACCAGTTATCCAAGAAAATGTAACAATCATAAATGGGTAAACATCCAACATGAGTACATCAAACTATGTGAGACAAAACTGAGAGAATTCTTCCACAAAGAATTATCACAAATTTTATACAATACGTGTATATTCCAGAAAATAGAAAAGCACTCATCCCCACTCATTCTATGAGAATAGTATTACCCTAATATCAAAACCAGATAAAGACATCAAAAGAAAGATACAAACCAAGATCACTCATAAAATTAGACACAAAACTTTTTACACACTGACATATCAAATTGAGTAATATAGAATAAGAGTCATATACTTACACAAAATGGAACTTATGCTTGTGGTGTTAGTTCAACATTTTTAAAAATTCAGTATAATTCACTACATTCACAGACTAAAAGAGAAAAACAATATTTTATATCAATAAACAATGGCTAGTGAGGCAACATAAAAAGAGCAAATAAAACTGTACAAATTTTAAAAATAACAACTATGATTTTTTTCATAAATTAAATGATTTCCAATCTCAAAAATGCTAAAGAAATGACAACAGGCCGGACTCAATGACAGCCTGTAATCCCATGCTTTGGGAGGCCAAAGTGAATGGATTGCCCGAACCTGTGGGTTCGAGACTCACCTGGGCAACTTGGCAATCTCTGCAATAAATCGAA
>NW_007000955.1:0-1017 GCF_000164805.1 Carlito syrichta | reverse complement strand
TCCCCGGTGACCTTCATGGCATCCAGGGGCTAAACTGCTTTTAGTCACTCATCTGTAGGGACTTTTCCTTGTCACATTGCACCTGTGATTCACCAGACAGGGGATGCAGGAACAAGAATAAAGGAGAGTGCCCCCAGTCTGCAGGTGCCTACCACTCCCCAAGCTGTGCTTCTTAGAGCTTCTTCTTCATGGTGCTCCTGGGAAGAAGGTTCTGAATGGTTCCCATTGTATGGATGTGAATACTGAGCTCATGAGGGCGAGGAACATACCCAAAGGCATAGGGCTGTCAGTGTTAGAGTTCTTACTTAGACTTCTTGTGATCTCAAAGCATACTCCTGTCTCGACTGTCCCTGCCTTGGTTGTCGGTGGGGGGACAGCTGCTTGTTGGGATTGGGGTCCTCACTGGAAATACCACCAGGGTCCCCCCCAGGAGATTCAAGATCCTCATTACCTTGAGTACCGTGTGTGGAATCTGGTGAAGGTTGCCATTTGGAGAAAGACCTAGTTTAGAAAAATTCCATGTTTGCATTAGGTCTAGGCTCCTCAGCCTGCTGCTTTGTATTTTAGGAGGCTGAGTTTGTAAATACACACAGATCTGGGCTTTTCTGTTCCTCTGAGAACAGTCCAGGTGTTGTGAAAAGGAGGAAGAGGTACGAATCTCACAAAGCTTCACAAAGCTGAGGTGGCCAGATATACCGTGTGTGCGGGGAGCTGGAGGGCTGACCTCGTGCATGTGTGACCACTCTGTCACCCAGGGTTCTGTTCTCTGGTCAGGGCTCATGTTTCTTTGACTTGGTCCTCAGTGCCTCTGAGTCTGAGCACTTTTCGTATCCTGAATTCTGTTTCCAGTGCCCTGGAGCTCTAGCCTCTTTTTTATGTGTTAGTGGAGTTTTACCAATAAAATATCATCATCATCATCGTCGTCATTGCTGATGTCATTTATGGCACCAACAACATTATTATTTTTATGTTTTTAGAGTCAGAGTCTCACTCTCTTGCCCAGGATGGAGGGCAGTG
>NW_007000954.1:0-679 GCF_000164805.1 Carlito syrichta | reverse complement strand
TGACTTAACGATGTAGCCAGCTGGTTAGACAGTAGACTTAACTACCTATCTACCTAGCTAGACAACTGGATAGCCAGTTGACTTAACTAACTGACATAACTAGATAGCCTAAAATCTAGACAGCTGACTTAAGTAGCGACCTATTGACATAGCCCACAGACTTGCCAGCTGACTTAACTAATAACTACCTAGCTATCCTGCTGGCCAGTGAACTAACTTAACTAGATGACTTAACTAGCTAGCCAGCTAGGGAACCAGCTGACTTAACTAGATAGCTACACTGATAGGCAGCTGGCTAGTCAGGTGACTTAACTAACTGTCTTAAATAGCTACCCAGCTGACATAACTAGCTGACGTATCTAGCTAGCTACCTAGCTACACAGCTGACTTAACTAGATGACTTAACTAGCTAGCTACCTAGCTAGAAAGCTGAATGGCCAGCTGACATCACTAGTTGACTTAACCAGCTAGCCAGCTGACTTAACTAGCTAGCCAGCTGGCTGGCCAGCTGAATTACCTTGCTGATTTAACCAGCTAGCCAGCTGACTCAACTAGTTAGCTACTTAGCTAGCCAGGTTGGAAGCAAACTGAATTAACTTGCTGATGTAACTTGCTTAACCAACTGACTAGCCAGCTGACTTAACTAGTTTGCTACATAGATAGTCAGCCTTCTAACCAG
>NW_007000953.1:0-794 GCF_000164805.1 Carlito syrichta | reverse complement strand
TTGAGGTTTTACATTTAGGTCTCTGATCCATTTGGAGTTAACCTTTGTGCATGGGGATAGATAGGGGTCCCTGTTTCAATCTTTCTGCATGTGGTCAGACCAGTTTTCCCAGCACCCATTGACTGCATAGGTTCTCTTCTCCCCCATTGGTAGGTGGTGGGGGCTTTGTAGAAGATGAGTTGATTGAGAAATTGAGGTTTTGCTTCTGGAATCTCAATTCTGTTCCATTGATATATATGCCTGTTCCTGTAGCAATACCAAGCTGTTTTGATGATTGTAGCTTTATAGTAAAGTTTGAAGTCTGGTATTGTGATACCACCTGCTTTGTTTTTTTTGCTGAGGATTGTTCTGGCTATTCTTGGACGTTTGTGTTTCCATATGAATTCCTGTGTTGTTTTTTCTAGGTCTGAGAAGAATGTTGTTGGTAATTTAATGGGTATTGCATTGAATTTGTAGATTGCCTTAGGTAAGATGGACATCTTCACAATGTTGATTCTTCCGATCCATGAGCATGGGATATTTTTCCACTTGTTCGTGTCAGCTTTGATTTCTTTGAGCAGTGTTTTGTAATTTTCATTATAAAGGTCTTTCACGTCTCTGGTTAGGAAGATGCCAAGGTATTTCATTTTTTTTGTGGCTATTGTGAATGGAATTGTGTTTTTTATTTGGGTTTCTGTTTGTTTATTATTGGTGTAGAGAAATGCGATTGTCTTTTGTACATTTATTTTGTATCCTGAGACTTTGCCAAAGGCCTTTATCAATGTAAGGAGGCCTTTGACAGATTCTCTTGGGTT
>NW_007000952.1:0-1142 GCF_000164805.1 Carlito syrichta | reverse complement strand
TAAATTAAACAAATATCTTGAGTAATGACAGTTGCCATCACTGAGTGCCTCTACAGACCAAGTCCCCTATATCCATTCTCTCATTTAAGCCCCCAAATTCTGTAAGGTAGCAGTTCCATTGACAGGGAAGAAAACTAAGGCTCAGATTAATTAAACTACCCAAGGAAACTAAACTAATAAGCGACAGAACTGGGACTCTGGCCCACGTCTGACTCAAAAGCTTTCTATGTTACTTACTGAAAGCTATTCTGTCCAAGCCAAGGTATTGAACATCAAAGGGAACACAGTTTATGCAAAAAATCTTAAAGACTCCACACTGCCTCTAAAATAAGCTTAACAGCTTGTTTCAAAAACAAACAAAAAATGTCACTGAAGATTCTATAATTCTCAGCACAGAAAACTGTTCTGTAGCCAAAGAGAATTATTCACTGTTCCCAAACATAAAATTCTAACTGAAGACCGGGCTTGGTGGCTCAGCCTACAATCCCAGCACTTAGGGAGGCCAAGGCGAGTTCACTGCCTGAGCCCCCGTCTCTACAGTAAATAAAAAATTAGCCAAGAGAGCTAGTGCGGACCTGTAGCTCAGCCTACTTGGAAGACTGAGGCGGAAGCACTGCCAGAGCCCAGCAGTTCAACGCTGGGGTGGCCATGAGTGTGCCACTGCACTCCAGCCTGGGCAACACAGTGACACTCCAACTCCAAAAAAAAAAAAAAATTCTCACTGAATATGGCTCACACAGTTCACCTCAGTCTAAATTCCATCACCTTCACTTATAGAAACTCTATCACTCCTTTAAGGCCCAAATCAAGCCAAGTACAGTATCCTTCAGAAAATCTTACCAAATTAAGGTTCTTAATGACAGACCCCTAATGTGATCACTATAAAAAAGTACAAGATGATACGTATAATCCACCTCACAGTTTAGATCTTTTCAGCATTAAAACTACATACTTACACATTTCTCTCTCCCTTAGACATATACAGGCAGTCACCCAATCCCCATGTAATGTTCTTGCTGGCATCTCACCGAAGCATATTTTAACTGGACACACATCTCAAAACAAAGAATAGGCACCTGATTTATCATTTTGCTTATACTTACCTGGCTCCTCTTCCACCTGAAGCTGCTCCAAGTCTTAAC
>NW_007000951.1:0-3597 GCF_000164805.1 Carlito syrichta | reverse complement strand
TTATTAGTGTTGGGTGATACTAGTTACCTTATAGTGTCATGTGACACTACTTGCCTTATTAGTGTCGTGTGATACTACTTGCCTTATTAGTGTCTTGTGATACTACGTGCCTTATTAGTGTCGCTTGATACTATGTGCCTTATTAGTGTCGTCTGATACTACTTTCCTTCTTAGTGTCATCGGATACTACTTGCCTTGTTTTGTGTCTTCTGATTCTACTTGCCTTATTAGTGCCGCTAGATACTACTTGCCTTATTAGTGCCGTCTGATACTACTTTTCTTATTAGTTTCGTAAGATACTACTTGCCTTATTTGTGTCGTGTGATACTACTTCCCTTATTAGTGTCGTGTGACACTACTTGCCTTATTAGTGTCGTGTGATACTACTTGCCTTATTAGTGTCTTGTGATACTACGTGCCTTATTGGTGTCGCTTGATACTATGTGCCTTATAAGTGTCGTCTGATACTACTTTCCTTCTTAGTGTCATCTGATAATAGTTGCCTTGTTTTGTGTCTTCTGATTCTACTTGCCTTGTTAGTGCCATCTGATACTCCTTGCCTTGTTAGTGCCGTCTGATACTACTAGCCTTGTTAGTGCCATCTGATACTACTTGCCTTGTTAGTGCCATCTGATACTACATGACTTATTAGTGCCGTCTGATATTACTTGCCTTATTAGTGCCGTGTGATACTCCTTGCCTTGTTAGTGCCATCTGATACAACTAGCCTTATTAGTGCCGTCTTATACTACTTGCCTTATTAGTGCCAGCTGATACTATATGCCTTATTGTGGCCATCTGATACTACTTGCCTTATTAGTGCCGTCTGATACTCCTTGCCTTCTTAGTGTCATCTGATACTACTTGCCTTCTTAGTGTCGTCTGATACTACTTGCCTTCTTAGTGTCGTCTAATTCTACTTGAATTTTTAGTGTCGTCTGATGCTACTTGCCACCTTAGTGTCATCTGATTGTAATTGCCTTCTTAGTGTCATTTGATACTACTTGCCAGCTTAGTGTCGTCTGATACTACTTGCCTTCTTAGTGTCATCTGATACTACTTGCCTTGTTAATGTCATCTGGTACTACTTACCTTCTTAGTGTCGCCTGACACAAATTGCCTTGTTAGTGTAGTCTGATACTACTTGCCTTGTTAGTGCCGTCTGACACTACTTGCCATCTTATTGTCGTCTGATACTACGTGCCTTCTTAGTGTCGTCTGATACTACTTGCCTTCTTAGTGTCGTCTGATACTACTTGCCATCTTAGTGTCGTCTGATAGTACTTGTCTTAGTGTCGTCTGATACTAGTTGCCATCTCAGTGTCGTCTGATATTACTAGCCTTCTTAGTGTCGTCTGATACTACTTGCCTTCTTAGTATAGTCTGTTAATACTTGCCTTGTTAGTGTCATCTGATAATACTTGCCTTCTTAGTGTCGTCTGACACTACTTGCCTTGTTAGTTTCGTCTGATACTACTTTCCTTGTTATTGCCGTCTAATATTGCTTGCCTTCTTAGTGCCATCTGATACTACGTGCCTTCTTAGTGTTGTCTGATACTACTTGCCTTATTAGTGTCATCTGATACTACTTGCCTTCTTAGTGTCGTCTGATACTACATGCATTCTTAGTGCCATCTGACACTAGTTGCCTTGCTAGTGTCGTCTGATACTACTTCATTGTTAATCTCGTCTGATACTATTTGCCTTCCTAGTGCCGTCTGATACTACTTTCCTTGTTAGTGCTATCTGATACTACTTGCGTTGTTAGTGCCGTCTGATAATACTTGCCTTGTAAGTGCCGTCTGATGCTACTTGCCTTGTTAGTGCCGACTGATACTACTTGCCTTCTTAGTGCCGTCTGATACTCGTTGCCATATTAGTGCTCTCTGATACTCCTTGCATTATTAGTGCCGTTGGATACTCCTTGCCTATTAGTGCCGGCTGATCTTACTTGCCTTTTTTGTTCTGTCTGATCCTACTTGTGGTATTAGTGCCATGTGATCCTACTGTGTTATTAGTGCCGTCTGATACTACTTGACTTATTATTGCCGTCTGATCCTACTTGCCTTATTAGTGCCGCCTGATCCTACTTGCCTTCTTAGTGTCGTTTGATCCTACTTGCCTTTTTAGTGCCGTCTGATCCTGCTTGACTTATTAGTGCCGTCTGATCCTGCTTGCCTTTTTAGTGCCGTCTGATCCTACTTGCGGTATTAGTGTCATCTAATCCTACTGGCTTTATTAGTGCCGTTTGATACTACTTGCCTTATTACTGCCGTCTGATCCTACTTGCCTTATTAGTGCTGTATGATACTACTTGCCTTTTAGTGCCGTCTGATAATACTTGCCTTATTAGTTCCGTCTGATAGTACTTGCCTTATTAGTGCCGTCTGGTACTTATTCCCTTATTAGTGTCGTCAGATACTACTTGCCTTATTAATGCCATCAGATACTCCTTTCCTTATTAGTGCCGCCTGATACTCCTTGCCTTATTACTGCCGTCTCATACTCTTTGCCTTATTAGTGCCGACTGATACTGCTTGCCTTATTAGTGCCGTCTGATCCTCCTTGCCTTATTAGTGCCGTCGGATCTTCCTTGCCTTATTTGTGCTGTCTGATCCTCCTTGCTCTATTAGTGCCGTCGGATTCTCCTTGCCTTATTAGTGCCGTCTGATCATACTTGCCATATTAGTGCTGTCTGATCATACTTGCCTTAGTAGTGACGGCTAATACTTCTTGCCTTATTAGTGCCGTCTGATACTACTTGCCTTATTAGTGACCTCTGATACTCCTTGCCTTATTATTCCCGTCTGATAATACTTTCCTTTTTAGTGCCGTCTGATCCTTCTTGCCTTATTAGTGCCATCTGATTCTACTTGCCTTATTAGTGCAGACTGATACTACTTGCCTTATGAGTGCCGTCTGATACTACTTGCCTTCTTAGTGCCGTATGATACTCCTTGCATTCTTAATGTCGACTGATACTCCTTGCCTTCTTAGCGTCTTCTGATACTCCTTGCCTTCTTGGTGTCGTCTAATACTACTTGACTTCTTACTGTCGTCTGATACTCCTTGCGTTGTTAGTGCTGTCTGTTAATGCTTTCCTTATTAGTGCCGTGTGATACTGCTTGCCATATTAGTGCCATCTGATCCTGCATGCTTTAATAGTGCCGTCTGATTCTACTTGCCTTAATAGTGCCGTCTGATACTCATTGCCTTATTAGTGCTGTCTGATATTCTTTCCCATATTAGTGCTGTCTGATACTCTTTCCCTTATTAGTGCCGTCTGATACTCATTGCCTTTTTAGTGCCGTCTGATACTTCTTGCCTTATTAGTGCCATCTGATACTCAATGCCTTCTTAGTGCCGTCTGATGGTAGTTGCCTTATTAGTGCCGTCTGTTACTACTTGCCTTATTAGTGTCGTCTGATACTCTGCCTTATTAGTGCCGTCTGATACTGCTTGCCTTAATAGTACAGTCTGATACTCCTTGCCTTATTAGTGCTGTGTGATACTTTTTGCCTTATTAGTGCCGTCTGATACTCCTTGCCTTAATAGTCCCGTCTGATACAACTTGCATTATTAGTGCCGTCAGATACT
>NW_007000950.1:0-939 GCF_000164805.1 Carlito syrichta | reverse complement strand
TAAACAGAACAAAGAAAAAAGAATAATAACCTCTGAAAGTAAAAATGATTCAGATTAGTTCTAGAAAATGGAAAGGATTCTTTTTACTGTATTCATTTCCCATTGCTGCTATAGCAAATTACCACAAGTTTTAAAACATAAATTTATCATACGTCTGGAGATCAGAACTCTAATATTGGTACCCAATAAAGGTATCAGCTGGGTTGGGTCTATCTGGTGACTCTAGCAGATAATCTCTCTTACCTTTTCCAGGTTTCTGAGTCTGCATGCAATTCTCGCCTTTCATTTATTTTATCTATTTTTAAAACTCATCACTCCAACATCTGCTTCCATTGTCACAACTCCATTCTGACAAGTACTGTCTTACTTTCTCTAATAAAGGCCCTTAATTACATTGACCCCACTCAGATAACCCAAAATAATCTTTCCATTTAAAAACCTTGACTTAAGTCCATCTGCAAAGACTCTTCTTCTAAGCAAGGTAACAAATTCAAGTTTTCAGAGTTTAAAAAGTTGACATTATACTGTTTTTTTTTTTTTTTTTTTTTTTTTTACCACCTGGGTGAGTGTGAAGTTCATTTTTCAGCCTACCCCAATAAAATAAAAACAGGAAATATTAGAGAGAATTCACCTATATTAAAACATAACCTGCGAATAGAAATCCCAAATTTAGCAAAAGCAGTTGGTAAAATTGTCACACAACTATGCAAACATACTGAATAAAACAAAACAAAATGAAACACAAACTTCAGTTTGAAATTAAACATAACTGAAGGAACAGATGACAATTACAAGAGAATTCTTCTTGTAATAGAACATTCATAACTAGATTCAATAAACCCAAAAACAAGTCCATGCAAAGAGATGAAATGAAGATTTAGAGTTGGGGGGAAAAAGTAGAGATTCTAAATAAGGTCATAACAATAAATAAATTAAAAC
>NW_007000949.1:0-885 GCF_000164805.1 Carlito syrichta | reverse complement strand
AACTAGCTAGTTAAAGCAGCTGTCCTAGCCAGCTTGGCCAGCTAGTTAAGATAGCTAGTTAAGTCATCTAGCGAGCCAACTGGCTAGTTAGGTAGATAGCTTTATCCCGTAGCAAGACACCCTGAGAATTTTTTGGATTGGGTCTTGTGAATCACAGATTCCTTATTCTTCCTTAGGGAGGTGCCATGTAGTGTCCTGCATATGAGGACTCCCTTTCCCCAAAATTCTGTTTGGAAACGCTGATGCTTGTTTAGCCCTTAGCAAGATGTCATGTAAATACTGTAATAGAGGAACCATATAAAACAGGTTTCTTATTTCTCCTTAGCAAGAGATCGTGTAGATTCTGTATATAAGGACTGCTATTACCTATGTTGCAACTTCTATACCCTTATTCTTGTTTAGCCCACAGCAGATGGCCTGTTGACTTTTAGGACTGAGGACTGCTATAACCCTGATTCTTTTTCTTCCTGGTCAAGGGGCCTTGTATTTTCCTGTATATTAGGACTCTCATTACATAGATCCTGCTTTGAGACTCTGATTATTTTTTAGTCCCTGCAAAGATGCCTTGTAGATTTTTAGGATTTAGGACTCCTGTAAACCAAATTTCTTATTATTTCTTTGCAAAAGGTCATGTAGTTGTCTGTATATAAGGGCTACATTTCCCCAGATTCATGCTTAAAACACCCTGATTCGTGGTTAGCCCATAGCTAGACGACCTGAAGTTTTTTTGGGATTGAGGACAAGAGTAATGCAGATTCCTTATTCTTACTTAGCAATAGGCAGTGAAATTTCCTGTATATGAGGACTCCCATTACCCAGATTCCTACTTCAATAAGCTGTTTTGTGGTTACCTCTTAGGAAGACGGCCTGTAGTTCTTGGGATTG
>NW_007000948.1:0-4179 GCF_000164805.1 Carlito syrichta | reverse complement strand
TGAGGTACCCCACACTGAGGAACAGCTCTGAAAGTAGATGAAGCGACATACTCCTAGCTGGGGTCCCCATTTCTGCGCCCCTGAGTTTGCAGCCATGTTGGGAGGAGAGTTGCTGTCGCTGCAGTCTCGCAGGAATGACGGGTCCTGCGTCCAAGGTGAGTTTTGCCACCCGGAACTGTTCAAGTGCCTGCCTCTGCGGAGTGCTCCCGCCTCCCTCCTGGGTTAGTGCAGGGAAAATGCACCAGCAGTACTGAGGATCTGGAGGAGCCCCTCCTGTGCATCGGGAACAGCAATGAAAGCAGCAGCAGACCAGCAAGAGGGACCCATTCCCTCACATCTGAACCAGCAGCCTGAGTGGCGGGAGAGTTGCAGAACCCGTGCTTTTTCCCTGCGGCGAGGCCAGAAGCCAGCCAGGTCTGTGACTGGAACGGGGCTGCGTGCATCACTCTGGGATGCCCCGGCCGGCCCCCTACCAAGTGGGGGAAGTGCGCCCTTCCAGGTCCAAGGAACAGGTGGGCCCCGTTTCTGCACACCCGGACTATCAGCCTAAGCAAACACGATCCTCTTGCAACAGGCCCTCTGGGCCCTGTCCAGTCTCTTTTCCAGGCTTTTGGAGTTCCTGCCTGCATGGGCAAGCAGCCTCAGCAGCCCCATCTCGCCCGTGCAGGGTGCCGAGGGGCCTCCTCCACTCCACGGCCCGGCCCATCTCCAGGCGTACAGGCCGCCGGTTCTCCTGGATCCGCAGCCTGAGTGCCCCACCCTCGTACTACAGGGATGTTCGGGACAGCTTGTTCCCAAACATGCCTCTAGACCGTCAGTGCGCCCGAATGCCTGGCCCAAGCTGCCCTGCCCTGCAAAGACGTTCTCCTAACTGTGATCACTGGGCTCCTCACCAGCACTTCCTTTCCGACAGTCAGTGCACCCACTCACCTGGACCCGAAGCCAACACAGACCTGCCCTCCCGGAGCCAGACCCTGGGGCAACCGCACACTCGGCTCTGTGCCTGGATGTATGGTCAGGCTTCGTGCTCCTGCTCCCCTCTTTCTAAATAGACAATTGGGTGCAGGGCTTCTCCCTCTGCCACACCTGGGCATAAGCCCAGATACTTGGCATGGAGTCGCAGTACAGGAATCTGTACCACACCTCCTTCCTGCTGGGGAAGTGATCTCTCTGCCCCTGCCTAGGCAGTTTACCAGGCCAGAGCACACTTGCTTCACTGGAATAGGAGCTTGAGTCACCGGCCACCCCCTCTCGCCCAATACCCTGCAAATAACCTATTCCAGCAGTAGTTTATTCACCCCTCACGTAAATGAGATTGAGACCAAAAAAATGGACAAAGGATCAATGGATCGAAAAGTTAGTTCTTCAACTGTGCTGCCCATCAAGAGGACAGGATTTAAAAAAAGATATTGGTACATATACATGATGAATATTATGCAGCCATGCTGAAGGACAAAATTATGAACTTCACAGCAACTTGGATGGACTTAGAGTCTGTAATACTGAGTGATCTGTCACAGAAACAAAGGTGCCACCTTTTCTCACTCAAAAGTGGACCTTGAGCAACTATTGTGATATTATAAGAAAGGGATTGGCAGTCATGGGAAACTTACAGGGGAGCTGGGGCACACCTCATCAACAAGGGTCCCCACATAATGAACATTTGCATACCTAACCCTGAATTGCTCCCCACTTCTGTAAAACATAGTAAAATAAATTAAAATTTAAACTAAAAAACTAAAAAAAAAAAAAAATTAAAAAGAAAGGGATTGACCATAGAGGGAGGGGAGAAAAATCTCATTAATAAAGGTATCTGAACTCAAACCAGGTGAAGTGAGGACCAAAGTGAGGCCCAAACTTTACCTACACAATGACCATTTGTATACCTAACACTAAATTGTACCTATTCTTTAAAATTTTGAAAAAATAAATTTTTAAAATGTTGGTTCTTCAAAAGGATAAACAAAATTGACAGACTATTAGCTAAACTAACCAAGAAAAACAAGAAACTCAAATAAATCCAATCAGAAATGATAGAAGATAGTGGTGACGTTACAACCAACACCACAGATACAAAAGATCATCAGAGACTACTGTGAACATCTCTATGGCAACATACTGAAAATGGATAAATTCTTGAAACATACAACTCCTAAGGCTGAACTAGGAAGAAATAGAAACACTGAATACAACAATAATGACCAATAAAATGGAATCAATAATAAAAGTATTCCAGTACAATAAATCCCAGGACCCGACAGATTTACAGTCAAATTTTATCAGACATTCAAAGAAGAGCGGGTACCAATCTAACCGAAATTGATCCCCCAAAAAGCAAGAAGGGACTCCCTAGTTAATTCTACACAACCATATCACCCTGATACCAAAATCAGGTAAGGACGCAGCAAAGGATGAAAACTGTAGACCAATATTACTGATGAACGTAGAAGCAAAAATCCTCAACAAAATGCTAGCAAACCAAATTCAAATTGATATTTAAAAATTAATCCATCACAACCAAGTGATGTATTTTACTCCAGAGATTCAAGGATGGCTTAAAGATACTCAGAAGTCATGTATGATTCACCACAGAAACAGAAGTGGGAAACTGCCTGGGGCAAAGAGGCAGTTTCAACAAAGGGTACCTGCACAATGAATGTTTGCATACCGAACCCTGAATTATACCCCACAATTTTAAAGTTTAAAAACATTTTTTAATTAAAAAAAAAGACATAAACCGTATAACCCTCTCAACAGGTGAAGAAAAGGCATTTGGTAACATCCAGCATCTCTTCATGATAAAAGTCTTCAACAAACTAGGCATTGAAGAAACATAACTCAAAAATAATAAGAACCATATATGGCAAGTCCACAACCAATATCACACTTAATGGGGAAAAATTGGAAACAATTCCTCACAGAACAGGAATAAGACAGGGATGTATGTCCATCTCACTACTCCTATTCAACATCGTACTGGACGTCCAAGAGAGAGCCATCCAGCAAGAGAAAGAAAGAAAAAGTCATTCAAATCAGCAAGGAGTAATCAAGCTATTTCTGTGTGGTGATTATATGACTGCATTCTTAGAAAACCCTAAAGACACCTCCAAGAAATTCTGGACCTGATTAACAACCTCACAGGATACAAAATCAATGTACAAAATTGTTAGCATTTCTGTACACCAATAACACTCAAGCCAAAAACCAAATCAAGATCTCAGTTTACAAGAGCTACACACACACATACACACACACGCACACACTTGCACACACACACACACACACATACATAATACCTAGAAATATTTCTAACCAAGAAGATGGAAGATCTCTACAAGAACTACAAAAAAAGGAGTTGAAAGAAATTGTAGATGGCACAAGCAAGTGAAAGAACACTCCATGTTCATGGATTGGAAGAATCCATTTTGCTCAAAGACCATAATCCCAAAGCAATATACACACCTCATGTCATCCTTATCAAAATACCAACATCATTTTTCACAGACCTAGAAAAAAGCATACTGAAGTTTATATGGAACCAAAAAGAGCCTGAATAGCTAAAGCAATCCTAAGTTAAAATGTATGTGTATGTGTGATTTTGTGTGTGTGTGTGTGTGTGTGTGTGTGTGTGTGTGTGTAGGCACCCCGTTGCCTGACTCCCAATTATACTACAAGGCTATAGTAACTAAAACAGTATGGGACTGGTACAAGAATAGAGAGATAGACCAATGGAACAGAATAAAAAACCCAGAAGTAAAGCCACAAACCTTCAACCAACTGATCTTTGAAAAACTTGATAAAAATAAACAATGGAGGAAGGACAACTTATTCAATGAATGGTGATGGGTAAACCTCGGTAGCCATAGGCAGAAGAATAAAATTGAACTCCAACCGCTCACCACATGCAAAACTTGACTCAAGATGGATTAAAGACTAAAATGTAAGTCACAAAACTATAAAACTCCTAGAAGAAAACCTAGGAGAAACTCCTCTGGATATCAGCCTAGGCAAAGATTTTATGACAAAGATCCCAAAAGCAACTGCAACAAAAACAAAAATAGACAACAGGAACTTAATTAAACTAAAAACTTCTGCACAGCAGAAGAAATAATCAACAGAGTTTACAGAAAATTTTATGAAATGGGAGAAAATATTTGCAAATTATGGCTCAGGCAAAGA
>NW_007000947.1:0-672 GCF_000164805.1 Carlito syrichta | reverse complement strand
TATTACATTGATATTATGGGGCCTTGATATTTTTGAGCCCATAGAAGATATATATATGTGTGTGTGTGTGTGTGTGTGTGTGTGTGTGTGTGTGTGTACACACACATATATATATATTCTGTGTGAATATATTTTATGGCTGAATAATATTCTATTGTGTGTGTGTGTGTGTGTGTGTGTGTGTGCGTGTGTGTGTGTGAGCATTACAGTAGAATGCTGTCAGCCATAAAAAAAGAATGAAATAATGTCTCTTGCAGCAACTTGGAAGGAAAGGAAGGCAGTTATCCTAAGTGAAGTAGTCAGGAACAGAAAACCAAATACCACACGTTCTTACTTATAAGTGGGAGCTAAGCTAGGGGTCCGCAAAGTCATACAGAGTGACATAATGGACATTGGAGACTCGGTATGGGAAAGTGGGAAGGGTGAAGGATGAAAAAAATCACCTGTATCAGGTACAATGTGCACAGGTTGGGGTGATGGGTACACCCAGACTTTTTCACCACTATATAATGCATTCATAGAACCAGAAACCACTTGTACCCCTAAAGCTATTGAAAAAACTAGAACAGAACCTGCAGTGTCCAGACCTTTGAGCAACTGGTACTTTCGTATGCTTTGTCTCATCTTGAATACGGCCTCTTCAGAGACATCATGTTTTTTTAAATGCCTTTG
>NW_007000946.1:0-817 GCF_000164805.1 Carlito syrichta | reverse complement strand
CAAACACAAAGTTGTTCTATTCCAATAAACTTCGACAAAGGATTCTCAGCCCAGCTGCAACTGCAAGCTTTTTCAGGCTCCTCTTGGGGTAGTCTCAGATCAATGTATGGTGGTGGCACAAGACTCGACATTTTTCCCATTGCAAGTCCCAATTTAAAAAGCATTTGTATTTCTGAGCTCTGTTATGCAGTTAGATTTTGCCAGATTTCTGTCTGCCCAACTCTGCTTCCTCTCCATTTCTTTTGAAAGGATTATTCCCAAATAAACACACAAAACTGTGAAGTGTGTGCATTTGTGTGTCTTGGTATTGAAATTTTCTCTTATCCCTATGTCATAATTATACATTTCCACATATTTTAAAAGCTTCACATTTTACTTTTTGCATTTGTTATGGCCTACATTGTTTCTCCCTTCAAGAAAAGATATGATGAAATGCTATTTTCCTGTACTTTGGTGTGACCTTATTTGGAAACAGGGTCTTTGCAGATTAACTAATCTAAAATGAGGTAATTCTGTTGAACTATAATGTAATATGACTGGTGTCCTTGTGAAAGAAAGAAATTTGGATGCAGATACCCAAAGAGGGAAGATAATGTGAAGACACATAGGGATAACATAATTAATAACAACATAACAACACATGTGATGGGGGAATAGATCTACAAGTCAAGGAGCATCAAAGATTACTGTGAAATCACAAGACTCTAAGAAGCAAGGAAAGATGGATCAGAAAAGAAACATGGCCTTGACACCTTAATTTTGGCCTTCTGGCTTCTAGAACTATGAGACATCAAAATATACTACAAAGCTATAGTAA
>NW_007000945.1:0-616 GCF_000164805.1 Carlito syrichta | reverse complement strand
GGATAATGGACTGCACAGTTACCATGACAATGACCACGGGCTGAAGCAAACAGAATTTCGGCATGTAACAAAACTAGAAAAACCACCTGCCTGGCTAGACAGGGCAATAAAACTATTATGGTAATCTAGTTTTTAATTTTAATCCTAGGAGAAACTGCCTTTGGGAACAAGAGCTGACTAACCAGTGTACCAGGAAAAAGAAGTTTAAAAATATCTAGAAAGAAGTACAACTTAGAAGGGACAAGATCATATAAAATAATTTTGCTGTGCAACTTTCCATCAGGTGTATAGAGATTTACTTATAAGTTTTACTGCCATGTATGCACACCGGTCACTAATCACACGCCAATATCATAGGAATAACTGATATCCTATATCAGAGGCGATCTTCCAGATGGGCCTTTACAGGCTTCAGCCAAGTAGCTATAGATGCTGGCTCCCAACACCACAATGTTGATGGAGTCCTGAAATGACTGATTCATAATACCCATAAGCAAAATATCTCTGAAACATGAGACGACTTCGAAGCTTGATTCTTGTTTATACTGCAGCAAGACACCCTGAGAATTTTTCGGATTCAGGACTTGTGTATCATAGATTACTTATTCGTCTTTAC
>NW_007000944.1:0-1046 GCF_000164805.1 Carlito syrichta | reverse complement strand
CTCCCCAAGTGATTGGTATCATCATACTGAGTCGGAGTCACACTTTGTCACCCAGGCTGGAGCGCAGGGGACCTCTCTCAGCCACTGCAACCTCCACTGGCTGGGCTCCAGCAATCCTCAAGCCATGACCTCCCGAGTGGCCAGAACGACAGGCGTGTTCCACCACACTTCACTATTTTTTTTGATTCTTGTAGAGATTATGTCTCACCAAGGTGCCCAGGCTCGTCTCGAACTCGAGGGCTCAAGCCATCCTCTCGTCTCAGCCTCCCAAGGTGCTGGGGTGACAGGCATGAGCCTCAGTGCCCAGCCTCCACAACCCTCTTGGGGCCCCACTGTGAGGCCTGTTCCCTTGAGATGACTCGGGATGCTGGAGAGGACAACTTGAGTCACCCACTGAGCCCATCCCTGGGGAGCACTTGGCACAGGGGCTGTCTCTGCTGAAGCACAGACCCATCTGTTAACCTCGAGCCCCTGGTTGAACCTGCTCACTCCTATCAGGGTCCTCCTCAGGGAAAAGGAGAGCATGACTCTCAAGCCATCAGAGGCCCTGGCCTGGCGACTTGCACCTGTCTCCTCAGCACTCAAGGAGGCTGAGATGGGAAGATGGCCAGAACCTGGGAGCTGAGACCAGGCGGGACACCATAGCAAGCCTCCACCTTGACCCTGAACAAAACCTAAAATTATTTGGGTGAGAGCAGGGATCAGCAGGAAGATCGTCTGAGCCCCAGAGTTCAACACCAAGCAGGAAGACCAGGATGTCAATCAAATGGATAGTCTGTGATAGCAGCAGTTTGGGAGGCCAAGGTAGAGAGGAAGGACTGAGTTGGGTGGTTTGAGAACAGAAAGGGCTACCAAGTGAGGAAACAAAAGAGAGAGAGAGGAAAAGAAAGAAAAAGAAAGAAAGAAAGAAAGAAAGAAAGAAAGAAAGAAAGAAAGAAAGAAGGAAGGAAGGAAGGAAAATCTAAGTCAACAAAGAAATTCATTCTCCTGCGATTCTTCTGCCCTCAGTCCTTCCCCCCTTCCACCCCCACATACGAGGGTCCTCG
>NW_007000943.1:0-907 GCF_000164805.1 Carlito syrichta | reverse complement strand
TATTCGTCCACTCATTAGTAAAATTAGTGGCACAAGCCATATATAGCTGGTTTCGCTGTACAGCTAAGTAAATTTATAAATGCAAATGTGTGGGTGTGATAAGGGTGGTTTCCACTGACCCACATGTAATCAAACATCCTGTTACATGACACAGTACCAGTCTGTGCACAAGCATTTGAAAGTGGTGACTGGTTTTGTGAATTCAGTGATGCTATTCTTAAGTAAAATAGGACTTCTCTTTTCACATGGTAAGGAACACAGCACCTTTGTTACAGATTGTTTTTTCAGTGTCTGCTTCATGTCATTTTGACATTTGTTTTTGTTGGGGGTGAGAGGAAGAGAGAGGCATAATTTGACCTGTGGCATTTGTTAATCCATGAAGTAATACTTCTTTTATTTGTCATTCAGAAAACACTTCTTGGATACTTACAATTCATGTATATGCATGCATATGACTTGCAGTCATCTCCATAAGTTCTCAATAGCAAAATTGTTGTTCCAAAGATCCTTAGAAAGTTAAAACATTTTAAAAAGTAGAATAAGGAGTACTTCTTTTTTTTTTTTTTAAAGCAGGACACAGTAGCTTATGCCTGTAATACCAGCCCTTTGGAAGGCCAAGGTGAAAGGAACACTTGAGTCCAGGAATTCGAGACCATCCCGGGCAACATGCAAGATCCTGTCTCTACCAAAAAAAAAAAATTTCTGGCCGGACACAGTGACTCATACTTGTAATAATCCCAGCAATTTGGGAGGCCAAGGTGGGAGGACTGCTTGGAGCCCAGGAGTTTGAGACCAGCCTAGGTAACATAGCAACCTCATCTCTGCAAAAATAAAAATAAAAAATTAGCCAGACATGGTGGTGTGCACCTGTAGTCCCAGCTACTCAAGAGGCTGAGGAAGAAGGATC
>NW_007000942.1:1385-23131 GCF_000164805.1 Carlito syrichta | reverse complement strand
TTTTTTTTTTTTTGAGTTGGAGTCTCACTATTGCCCAGGCTGGAGTGCAGTGGCACGCTCTGACCACCATGGCCTCGACCTGCTGGGCTTAGGCAATCCTGCCACCTCAGTCTTCCAAGTAGCTGGAACTACAGGCACATGCCACCACGCCTGGCTAATTTTTTAAATTTATTGTAGAGATGAGGTCTCACCAAGTTGCCCAGGCTGGTCTTGAACCTGTGGGCTCAGTAAATCCTCTCACCTCGACCTCCCAAAGTGCCGGGATTATAGGTGTGAGCCACGGCACCCGGCCTCTCTACCTTTTATTTACACAAGTAATATACACACTACTTAGTACTTTGGTATTTACTTTTTTGGTTTGTTTTTTGGTATTTATTTTTAACAATATCTCTAGGATATAATTACATATTTAGTTCAGATGAAAACACCTTGATAAACATCTTGTATCTCTCTTATTTCTTGATATTACAAATGATGCAAATATGCAAAATTTCATATATATCAAAATGCTTCTAGAAGATAAATTTCTACTAATAAAATTTCTGCAGCAAATGTCATGGGCATTCAGAATTTTGAAAGATACTGCCAAATTGCCCTCTAGGGTGGTTATTCTAATTTTTTTTTTTTTGAGTTGGAGTCTCACTCTGTCACCCAGACTGGAGTGCAGTGGCCACTCCCGGCCACCGCAGCCTCGACCTGCTGGGCTCTGGCGATCCTTCTGCCTCAGCCTTCCAAGTAGCCAGAATTATAGGCACGCGCTACCATACCCGGCTGATTTTTTGATTTATTGTAGAGATGATGCCTCGCTGCCCAGGTAGGTCTCAAACCCACGGGCTCAGGCAATCCACTCACCTCAGCCTCCCGAAGGCGCATGATCACAGGCTGAGCCACCGAGCCCGGCAATAAATAACTTTTTAAAAATTGGGTATAGTTTGTTTCTGACTTTCTGCTTTTAATCTTCTAGATGCTTTGTCAAATGAATCTATATGTTTGTGGGGATATAAGCCTAAAAAATTTCTTTAAATTGCCCCTCAAATAAACAAAATATTTTTAATAATAATTGATGGGATGCAAAAGATGCCATTGGCTCTTGCCTGCAAATGTCTTGCTTAAATACCTAATTAACGATTTTATTTAATATTGGGACACCACTTCTATAAATATTTGCAGCATTTCCACGAAACAATTCATGGCATTATTGGAGAAACAATTCATAGAAGACAATAACTGCAGATATTTCAATTGACATGCTATTATGTATCACATGTATTTGACATATAATATATTCTGTTTTAATAAAGAGTTGCAAATGCATGCACCTAATTTAATTCAGTAATCAAAATATGCCCCCACACCAAATTCCTGAATTAACTCCTGCAATTATAGCTCTCAACACTGTATTAAAATCCACAGAATTACATCTTTTAATATAAACATTACATTTTCCCATTTTACTGAACATTTTGAAATTTATACACATTTGACTCTCAACTTTAAGAGTTCAAATTTTAGTGTTCTAAATATTCATTTTTTTCTTTGAAGGCTTTGGCTTTTTTATAATTTATTGTGTTTTGACTCGTTCTTACCAGCCCAGTACATGCTTGCATTTCTTGTACTTAAATTTATACTAAATAAAGAAGCATTGGATTAAAAACAGTTTACTTCACAAATTTGTTGCCTTCATTTTCATGAGTAAAAACAGTAAACCTATCCTCCTGGCAAGAAACCCAAAAGCACTGTCATGCACATTCAAGTAAAGTTTGTATCCACAAGTTCTTCTCAGTTTAAAAAAAATACATGCTTCATATTTTCAAATGGATATTTGCTCAAAATTTTTGTCTGTAGGTTGACTGTCCACTACTGAGATTTTGAGTTTCACACATTTCACTTCTAATACAATAAATTATTACACGTTGTACCAATTAAGCACAATGTTTAATATGTGGCATTATTAGTTTGTGAAAAAAAATCCTCTGATGTATATCAAAGTTGCTTAAAGTTTTAGATATTTAAATCACAACATTGGTTTAATATATATATTTTATAGAGTTATCATTTAATTAAATGTCAACATCAAATTTATCCTTTGTCATAAGTAATCAGGTCTTTCCTGAGAATCAGGAAAAAGTAGAATCTGACAACAGATTGCTGGGCATTTTGGTCCCATCAATAGGGAAAGAGTGTGTTATCATCTGGTTTATTTCCATCTAGATATGCCCTGTGCCCCAACAATTTCACCCTGAGGTGGGAACTCAAGGAAGGTCTTACTCATGCAATCCAGGAGGCACACTAAAATGTTCAGGGCAGAATTGCTCTCAAAAACAAATTGACTGGTAAAAACAGGTTATCTAGAACAAACAGGTTAAATACATTAAGAAATATGCAGGCAACATACCAGAAGTCATCTGTCAGTAAAAAAACAAGTGCTATGTAAAACATTATGAACATGGCAACATAATTTTGAAAACAAAATGACAAAAGCAAGTTTTTTGCTCTATATTAAAAACTTAAAAACAGAGACCTTAGGGACTTCTGGCAAGATGGCGATGGGGCAGCTTGGTCCATGAGACCCTCTGTGAAAGAGAACACATAAAGACTCTAGCTCACTCCCCGGGGGCTGCAGTTCCCATCATTGGCAGCCTGCTCTTAACATGGAGCTGAGCTGTCACCACCATTCAAACATCACGGTGGTCTGGGAAGTCACTGCGGCAGCAGACGCCGCCACCACTGCCGCAGCAGCCATCTCACTGTCCATACCTGAGGCAACCCAAGACTTCAGAACGTGAAGCCCCTGCAAGCAAGTTCTACTGAGATTGCTGCCACCATCACTGCCACCATCACGCCCTGCCTTTCACCCAGAGACAGGCTGTGTGTCTCCTCCTGTGTACCATGAGGCGGTGGTTCCCGTTGCCAACTCCCTCCCATCTGGGGCAAGCAGCTGCAAATAAACATCATCTGGAGTGGTGAGATAGCACCACCTGCTGGCAATTCAAGGTAACAAAACCAAAATGGGAAAAACAGAAGCTTGATAAAGAGACACAGGACAGATCTGAGTGGTGAACTGGGCAGTGGTGAACTGAGTGGTGATCTGAACTGCCCTTCATAGCAGGCCAGGGGCAACTGATCCTAACTGTGAACAAATTTACAGGCCTGCAAAGTCAGCTATAAATCAGAGCTGAAAGGACATTGGATGTAAACAAAAAGCCTCAGAGTGTGCTTGATTGGTTCTGTTAATCTACTGACTTAATTATATTCCTTTTATTTTGTTCTTTTTTTTTCTTTTCTCTGTAAACCCCATCATTGTATAAAGGAATAGCACACCAATAAGGAGGTTGGTTAGCTTGTATGTTTGCATCATTGTATGTTTTAGGTTTTTTTTGTATGGAAATTGGTTAGTTTGTAGCCTTGGTTTATTATTTTTATCTGTTTCGGTTTTTGTGTCTCTCTCCATTTGTTGGTACACTCGTCTGTTTTCCCCCTTACTGTTCTCTTTATCCAGCCTCCCTCTTCCCCCACTGCCCACTCCATTCTCTTCCCTCTGTTAACCTCATTTTATTTTGGAGAGTAAACCTACAACCCCACTGCATGGACAGAATCCAAAGCAGTGGGAAGTGGGTTTCAGATTATCCATATATCTGTCAGCAGATACCAGGATCTGCAGATAGATTTTGAATCACAACTACCCCCTTAATTAAATCTCAAAACTGCAAAAAGTACTGCCCCCAATGTGGAGTTCAACTCCAGAATTGAACAAAGCAAGAGGGTATACATAAAGAAGAATAAGAGATTGAATAAACAGAAGTAAAAGCAACCCCTCTACCCCAGAATAATAGAATTAAAGAAGACGGTGAAGTGAAAGGAAGGAAAAAGTAGGGAGGAAAATCTGCACAAATAAAGAAAAACCAAAAGAAGAATATAGGTCTCACACAGACCTCTAGGACTGAGAAAACAGACTTTGGAAAGCAAACAATGAAGAGCCCTCAGAATGACCAGTCATATGCAGCAAACCCAGACATAAAGATATTAATAGAGAGAAGAAAAAAATTGAGGAGAGACAAGAGGAAAATAGGAAGGAGCTGATGACACAAATGAGAGCAGTAAAAAATACTGCAATGCAAATAAATACCAAACTAATAAGCATGGAAAGCAGAATTAGCCAAGCAGAAGAAAGAATCTTGGAGCTTGAAGACCAAAACACAGAACTAACTCAAACTGTCAAAAACAGAAAAGAAGCTTTAAAAGATGGAACAAAGCCTTCAAGAGATGAACGATTACTTCAAGAGACTGAACCTAAGAGTAATTGGCCTTCCTAAAGCAGAGAGAGAAACATAGGCCACACTGGAACAAACATTTCATAAATCATTCAAGAAAATTTCCCTGATCTCATCAGTGATGCAAAAATTCAAAGACAAGAGATTCAGAGAACCCCTGCAAGACAACAAATTAGAAGACCAACTCCAAGACACATAATAATTTCTTTTAAAAAAGTAGGTATAAAAGAAAAAATCCTAAAGGCAGCAAGAGAAAAAGGCCAGACTACCTACCAGGGAAAAACCAATTAGAATAGCAGCAGATATATCCACAGAAAACCCTTCAGGCCAGGAGAGCCTGGAGTCCTATCTTCAAAGTTCTAAAAGAGAAAAAAATTTCAACCAAGAATAGCCTACCCAGCAAACTAAGCTTCATTAGTGAGGGAGAATTGAAATCTTTTCCAGACATCCAATCCCTAAGAACCTATGCTGCCACCAGACCACCTCTACAAGAAACACTTAAGAAAGTACTGAACACAGAAGAAAAGAAAAAAAGAACAACAACGTTCTTCACAAGAGTACAGGCAAAAGATTAAAAACACACATGAAGCAACTCCAAAACCAAAAGAAAGACAACAAACAAATAGGAACAACAAAAACAATTCCATAAGAACCATATGATAGGGAACAACTCTCACATTTCAATAATTAGCCTAAATGTGAATGGACTAAATGCACCACTGAAAAGACATAGAATGGCAAAATGGATAAAATATAACCAGGCAACAATCTATTGCCTTCAAGAGACTCACCTCACTAGAAAGGACACTCACAGACTCAAAGTAAAGAGGATGGGAAACAAATTTTAAGGTGAATGGAACACAAAAGAAAGGAGGAGTCAGGATCTTAATCACAGACAAAATACCCTTTAAGTTATCAAAAATTAAAAATGATACAGAAGGCCACTACATAATGATAAAATGTTCAATCTGTCAACAAGAAATATCCATCCTAAACATATATGCACCCAACATAGGAGTGTCAACTTTCATAAAGCAGCTTCCAGGTAAACTAAAAAAAGATATTGATTCCAGCACTGTCATAGCTGGGGACTTCTATACCCCACTCACAACCCTAGACAGATAATCAGGACAAAAAATCCCCAATGAGAACTGAAACCTCAATGTGACTCTTGACCAAATGGACTTAAATGATACCTGCAGAACACTTCAGCCAATGACCACAGAATATGCATTCTACTCATCACCACATGGAGCGAACTCTAAGATCAACCACATACGTGGCCATATCAAGCATAAGTGAATTTTAAAATATTGAAATTTTGCCATGCACCTTCTCGGACCACAGTGGAATAAAAATAAACATCAACACCAACAAGGTTTCCCAAAACCCACAAAGACATGGACACTAAAGTAAACAGCATGATGCTAAACAACTCCTGTGTCAATGATGAAATAAAAACAAAGATTAAATTATACCTGGAAACAATGGAAATGAAGAAACATCTTACCAAAATCTCTGGGATGCCATGAAAGCTGTAGTAAGAGGGGAACTTATATCTCTACAAAATACATAAAGAAAATGGAAGGATCACAAATTAGCAGCCTAACCAGTCACCTAAGGAAGCTGGAAATGCAAGACCACCAAAATCCAAACTTCAGCAAAAGAATCCAGATCACCAAAATAAAAGCCCAAATCTGGGACATAGAAGACAAAAGGATAATGTAAAAAAATCAATGAAACAAAAAGTTGTTTCTTTGAAAGGATAAACAAGATAGATTGTCCCCTAGCTGGACTGACCAATAAAAAAAGAGGAAAAAAACCGAAATAAACACAATCAGAAACACAAAGGTAAAGTCACATCTGACCCTGAAGCAATACAAAAGATCATTAGAGACTACTATGTACACTTGTATGGGAACAAACTTGAAAACCTTAAGGAAATGGAAGACTTTCTGACATCACACAATCTACCTAGGTTGAAACAAGAAGAAAAAGAGACCCTAAATAGACCAATAACAATCAAGGAAATTGACTATGTAATAAGAAAACTACCTAGAAAAAAAAGCCCTGGACCAGATGGTTTTCCAGCAGAATTCTATAGGACATTTAAGGAGGAGATGATACTGATCCTACTGATCGTATTCCAGGCAATTGAGAAAGATAGAACTTTCCCCAAATCATTTTATGAAGCTAAAATCACATTGATACCCAAGCCAGGTAAAGACACAACAAAGAAAGAGAGCTACAGGTCAATATCTTTGATGAATAGAGATGCTAAAATTCTCAACAAGATCCTAGAAGCTGGATTCAACAATACATCTCAAAAATCATCCATCATAACCAAGTAGGCTTCATCCCTGGGATGCAAGGCTGTTTCAACATTCACAAGACAATAAATGTAATTAAGTACACCAACAGAAGTTGGAACAAAAACCACATGATTATACCATTAGATGCAGAAAAAGCCTTTGTTAAAATCCAGCATCACTTCTTGGTAAAAACCCTCAAACTTCCAGGCATACATGAAACATATCTCAAACTACTAAAAGCCATCTACAAGAAACCCTAAGCTAGCATACTCCTAAACAGACAAAAATTGGAACCATTTCCCCTGAAAATTGGAAAAAGTCAAGGATGCCCACTCTCTCCCCTCCTATTCAATGTAGTATTGGAAGTCCTGGCTAGAGTAATCAGAAAAGAGAAGGTTATCAGAGGTATCCAAATAGGAAACTAGGAAGTCAAGTTATCTCGCTTTGTAGATGACATGATTGTGTACTTTGAAAACCCAAGAGAATCTGTCCAAAGTCTCCTTGCACTGATAAAGAACTCTGGCAAAGTCTCAGGGTATAAAATAAATGTGCAAAAGACAATTGCCTTTGGTTACACCAATAATAAACAAACAGAAACCCAAATAAAAAGCACAATCTAATTCACAATAGCCACAAAAAAACTGAAATACCTTGGCATCTTCCTAACCAGGGACGTGAAAGACCTTTATGATGAAAACTACAAAACACTGCTGAAAGAAATCAAAGATGACACAAACAAGTGGGAAAATATCCCATGCTCATGGATTGGAAGAATTAACATTGTGAAGATGTCCATCTTACCAAAGGCAATCTACATATTTAATACAATACTCATCAAATTACCAGCAACATTCTTCTCAGACCTAGAAAAAACAATGCAGAAATTCATATGGAAACACAAACAACCAAGAATAGCCAGAACAATCCTCAGCAATAAAATAAAGCAGGTGGTATCATATTATCAGACTTCAAACTTTACTGTAAAGTTACAATAATCAAAACAGCTTGGTATTGGTACAGGAACAGGCATATAGATCAATGGAATAGAATTGAGATTTCAGAAGCAAAATCTCAATTTCTCAACCAACTCATCTTCGACAAAGTCTCCACCACCTACCAGTGGGGAGAGGAGAACCTATTCAGTAAATGGTGTTGGGAAAACTGACTGACCACATGCAGAAGACTCAAACAAGACCCCTGTCTATCCCCATACACAAAAATTAACTCTAAATGGACCAGAGACCTATATGGAAAACCTCAAACCATAAGAACCTTAGAAAATGCAGGACACACCCTTATGGAAATTGGAACTGGCATTAAATTCCTGAACAAAACCTAAAACGCATGGGCCATAAGAGATAAGATAGACAAATGGGACCTTATTAAACTGACAAGCTTCTGCAAAGCCAAAGAAACCATCAAGATAGCAGGAAGACAGTCCACAGACTGGGAAAAATTATTTGCCAACTCCATGTCTGACAAAGACCTAACATCTTGGATCTACAAGGAACTCAAACGTGCTGAAAAGAAAAAACCCCATTACAAAGTGGGCAAAAGATATGAACAGACACTGCTCAAAAGAAGACATAGAAGCGGCCAAGAGACACATGAAGAAATGTTCAACCTCACTAATCATCAAGGCAATGCAAATTAAAACTACACTGAGACACGAACTAACTCCAGTCAGAATGACCATTATCAATAACTCAAAAAGTAACAGACGTTGGAGAGGATGTGGTGAAAAGGGAACACTCTACACTCTTGGTGGGAGTGTAAGCTAGTGCAATGTCTGTGGAAAGCAGTGTGGCGATTCCTAAAAGCTTTAAAGATTGACCTCCCATATGACCCTGTGATCCCCCTCCTGGTAATATACCCTGAAGAACTCAAATCACTCTATGAAAATGAAGCCTGCATACATATGTTTATTGCAGCATTGTTCACAATAGCAAGAACCTGGAACCAACCATGCTGTCCATCAAAAGAGAAATGGATTTAAAAAATGTGGTACATATACACGATGGAATACTACACAGCTATAAAAAGGGAAAAAATCATGAATTTCGCAGCAACCTGGATGGAACTGGAGTCTATAATACTGAGTGATCTTTCCCAGCAACAAAGATCTGAGTCTCACATGTTCTCACTCATAAGTGAACCTTGAACATCTATCATAATACTATAAGAAACGGATTGACAGTGGTAGGAATCTATGGCAGGGGCAGGGAGGGCAAGGGTGGTGGGATTAATGGTAGTCAATATCTGTCTGGGGCTGGGGGGACACACCTTATCGACAAGGGTGCCTGAACGACGTTCATTTGTATACCTAACCCTTAACTGTATTGCACAATGGTAAAATTAAAAATATGTTTCAAATTAAATTAAATTAAAAAGTAAAAACTTAAAAACAAATATATATACTAACATCCACACAAATATTACACATGATAGCTAATATGAGAAGACCCATATTTACAAAAAAAGTAAAGTAAATACAAAAGTGTGTGTATGTGTGTGTGTGTTTTAATACATTGGGAAGTTCAGTAATAGACAATGCAAGAGCTGACACTACTCTGGTGAATAACCTGATTTTATTTTCAGTGGAGAATTCAGAGTGTGTTTTATTAATATAAACTTGCTATTTTTCTGATGAAGCACATTGGTTTTTTAAAATAACTTTTAGCCTTATATGCATAAATCTACAAATTGCTTATATTTTATATATGTATGTGTGTGTATTTATACTCCTTCAGTTGCATGAAAGAGAAAGATAGAGAACTGAGTTATGACCAATGAGTCAAGAATTTCAAGTAAAACATCAAGAGCCAGAATTTGCATACTCTGCCCTGAGTTAATAATGCATAATCAATTTTTTGTTGTTAACTTATGGAAGCAGGAAATACAATTTTATGAATTTGAAAATAGAGTTCTCAATTTGTAAAGAATTCAACCTTGAAAATAATAAACATTTTTTGTATTCCACAGTCATTTAACAATCTTGAAAATGTATGTATGTTAATTTGGCAGAGAAACATTGTACAATATAAAGGGACTCAGACATAACTTTAAAACACTGAGATATTAAAATATTATGTGATTTTTGAGATAATAAAATTAAATTTAAAACTTAGATATGTGAGATTGGGTTCAAGTCTTTGTTAGGGGTTGTGTTGAACCAAGAATATTGCTTGAATTTTTTCCATGGCACCCCCTATATTTGAGGTGAGATACGGTCATCTTCCTGTGTGGTGGAAAACCTAATGTCTTCAAACTGTGAAGCCGGGGCCATGGCAACCACATCCTATTTATTTTCCATTTAAAGATGACCCCTATGTTCTGCCCAACAGAAGTAACACCATGTCACTAAAACTTGTCTTTCTTCTTTGTCTAGATAAGTCCTCAAAGGGAGGAAAACATTAGGATAGAAAACGCTGTCTTGAAGACCTAGCATGTCCACAACCCAGGGCAAGAGGTGGTGGCCTAATGGGAAGCCAAGTTTATTTACCATCTGAGATAAGGCTGAGCTACCAAGGTTTGTATCTAAGACAAGACACAATTATAAACAGGACAGGATTCATATGGGACAAGTCATCTCTGATGTAGTTTTCCTTCCAGGATTTTATCTGAGCCAGAGAATCTGCACACACGTGGGTTCATCCTATCACAGATTTAGGGATGCTAAATGGCCGAATCAGCATGTTCTCGCAGGTAGGAAGGAGAGAGCACAAAGTTGACTGGAGTAGCTTACTTGGGGATGGTTTTGCAGTGAGTTCCAAGAGCACAAGAATTGAGGTCTTTTGCACAACCTGGCTCTCATTTTATGCTATAGATCCTCTGTATCACTGCTTCTGGGCTCAGTCAGTCTCCTGAAGGAAGCTGTGGTGTTTAGAGTCTGGGATATCTCCCAACCTGAATTGTACCCCATATCTTTAAAAATTTTTTAAAAAGAAACTGGGGTATATGGGAATGGGCTGGAACGGTCTTTGTAATAAGAGAAGGGCCCACTGCTAGTCCACAGGGAAGCCTCTGAGCACAGGGACTAACTCAGTTCTTCAGCTTCCTATGAGCTAAAGGGTTAGAGCTAGAGTCTGATAAGGAATGGGTCAGCAGTCAGTGAAATCATGGGCCTAGTAGCATATATTTATGTAAAAGAATTATTTAAATGTGTTTTAAATGTATTTAAAAGAATTATTTCAGCAGGGCTCAGTGGCTCAGCCTGTAATCCTGCACCTTTGGGAAGCTGAGGTGAGTAGATTGCCTGAGCCCGTGGATTCGAGACCCATCTGGGCAACTTGGCGAGACCTCATCTCTACAATAAATCAAAAATTAGCCGGGCATGGTAGTGTGCGCCTGTAATTCCAGCTACTCAGAAGGCTGAGGTGGAAGGATTGCCAGAACCCAGCAGGTCAAGGCTGCGGTGGCCAGGAGCGGCCACTGCACTCCAGTCTGGGTGACAGAATGAGACTCCAACTCAAAAAAAAAATTATTTCAATTACTTAGATTTGTTTCTTGAATCTGGCATATTTTACTCTTCTCTGCCATGCATACATTATAGAAGTATAATGTTGTTTAGAGGAAGCCTGCTATGTTATACTG
Organism: Carlito syrichta; assembly: GCF_000164805.1. Classification (NCBI taxonomy): domain Eukaryota; kingdom Metazoa; phylum Chordata; class Mammalia; order Primates; family Tarsiidae; genus Carlito; species Carlito syrichta. The sequence goes on along the minus strand of NW_007000942.1, from coordinate 11,955 downwards.
GGGTCAGCTATGCCCCTGGACATCAGAGGACTTCAGTTTCGGGGACAAAACTTGAAAAACTTAAAGGAAGAAAAGTCCCTTCATGTCAATGAGTAGAAGGAGGAGTTTCACATTTTATTCTCTAAGACTCTGCTTCCTCTTCTTACAGTTAGTCAGGACAAGCTCTCCCTGTCAGCCTGGTCAAGCTCTGTGATTCCTCTGGGAGGACATGTCACTCTTTACTGTCATTCTTGCATTCAGTATGTCATAGTCAAACTATTCAAAATAATTGGGAGTCCTGACCCTGAGTTCCAGAATGACCTTTTAAACAGCATCACCATCAGCCCTGTAACTACAGAACATGCAGAGATCTACAGGTGTTTTGGATCTTAGAGCCACGCCCCTATTTGGTCAGCTTACAATGAGCCACTGCAAATGGTCACAGAAGAGGTCATTCCGAGTCCTGTCCACCTTGTGCCCAGAGAACCATTCCCAGAGGCCATACCCATTAAAACCAGAGAATTATTGTAGAATTTCTAGTCAGGACCTAGCTGTTGGCAGATAATCCATTCTAAGAATTTAAAGAAAGGATATTTATTGTAAGAAATTGGGTGACCACATGAAAAAGACATTAAGAGGAGAGCCTACCTAGGGATTACCAAGAGCAGAATGTTAGTGCCACCTACAAGCATGGAGGACACATCAGGAGCAATTTTGCCTGACTAGAGCACCAGTGTTTCACACCAGGAAAGATTTTACATTGTCTTGAATGATCTTGAGTCTTGGAGAAAACACAACTCAATTGACGATGTCTCCAGAGACTCAACTAGGAAATGGATAGGAAAATACACTTTTTTATTCCTCACTTCCTTCCATATCTTCTGATAGTCATACCATCATCCCATTTGCTCTAATTGATGTCAGAATTTTTAGAAAAAGTTAGAAAATGAATCTTGTGGGGTCACCGCCATCTCATCCTGTAGAAAGCATGGAAGATGGAGTAAAGACTGAGTCTCACAATCAATGTTCTTTGAAGGAACAGAGATGAGGTTGGGTCTCTGATCAGGTAGAAAGAAAATCAGGGTGAGGTGAGGCAGGGAGATCCAGGCTACAAAAGACCAGGAGCCAGATGGTAGAGAATAACACAGAGAAGATGTAAAGAGATAAGAAGGCTGGACACAGAAAACCTTTGGTGGTAACAGTCAGGGAATTTCACTTCTGAGATCTCAGAGGAAGGGATGAGGATGGCAACTCTTTAGACTGTGTGCTTTTTTTGCGCCCAGGTGCGTTCTCAAAACCCTCCCTCTCAGCCCACCCCAGCTCTCTTGTGCACATGGGAGACAGCATGACCCTGCGTTGTCATTCAGAAGTGACTTTTGATAAATTCATCTTGTACAAGAAGGAGAACACACAGGTTTTCCAGCATCTTGATAAGGGGATCCAGGATGGGATTCCTAACTCCCAGGCTGCCTTCTCCGTGGGTCCATGGACATCTGCCCAGGCAAGACCCTACAGATGCTATGGTTCTTTCAGTCACTCCCGCTATGAGTGGCCAGCCCCTAGTGACCCCCTGGATATTGTGATTACAGGTGAGTGTTGCTGGACCAGTGCTTTGTCGTTTGGTGTCATGGAAGCTTCAGGGGAGGATGTGGTTGTCGATCACAATGTTGGTACAGCCAGAAAAAGACTGGGACATGGAAATAGGAATATTAAAAGCAACAATAACTCAGTAGAGGGGGTAGTGAGGACAACAGAAATGGAGGGGGAATAGATAACTTACTATAATCAAAGAAAAAATTTGCACAGTGACAGAAACAGATAGAAAATTTGAAAAAGAGAGACAGAAAGAGAAAGAGAGAGAGAGAAGAGAGGAGATGAGAGAGAGAGAGAGAGAGAGAGAAAGAGAGAAACCTAGAAATGGCTAGAAATCGGGCTGGTTGCCCCAGCCCAGGTATCAAATGGTATTTTGAGTTGATTTCCCACATTGACATTACACCCCCTTCCTCTGCCACAAGACACAGTGACACATAAGCCATTTTCCCCAACCAGGCTTCTGAAGGATCTGAATGAAGATTGGGACCATAAGGAATTGCTCAGCAAAGGATTTAACATGTTTTTCTGTTCCACATGGGAGGAGGGGTCACTCCCCCCCCAAAAGTAGTGATATGTATACCTTGGACTTTTGAACAACACCAGGTTTTTCTTGTAGTGCCAGCCTCTTGAAGTTCTTACACTTTTAATACATGGGTTTGGGAAATAGTGGGACTTATTATCTCAAAGTTCCAGGTCCGGGAAGCTACAGCAAGCACTATGTTTTCTTTTCTTTTTTTTTAATCAATATTTTTTATTATGATATTGTGGGGTACAGTTAAGGGTTAGGTATACAAATATGCTTCGTTCAGGCACCCTTGTTGATAAGAAGTGTCTCCCCATCCCCAGACAGATATTTATTACCATTAATCCCATCTCCCTTCCCCTCCCCCACATAGTTTCCCACCACTGTCAGTCATTTTCTTATAGTATTACGTTGAATGTTCAAGGTCCACTATATGAGTGAAAACATGTGATACTCAGATTTTTGTTTCTGTGAGAGACCACTCAGTATTATAGACTCTAGTTCCATCCAGGTTGCTGAAAAATTCATGATTTTTTTCTTTTTTATGGCTGCGTAGTATTCCATCGTGTATATGTACCACATTTTAAAAATCCAGTCCTCTTTTGATGGACAGCATGGTTGCTTCCAAGTTCTTGCTATTGTTTTCTGAGGGTCTTCAAAACAGATAGTTATTTCAGTGTCCCTGAGACCTTCACGTCTCACATGGCTTCAAGGGACAGTGAGCCACAGATATAAAATTAAAAAAACAATAAAAATTCATCAAAAAGTAAAGCAACTAAACACACAGTGAGTCAGAATTATAAAGTTAAAATTGAAACCAAGAGAGGCATGGACAGATATACGGAAATTGCTCCCTAGGTAAGAACAAGTAGATAGAATTCATTTATGTATTAGGGATGGTGTAGAGATGGCTTGTGTTCTAAAATCAGAACCTCTTTTTCTTTTAGGAGAATACAAAAAACTTTCTTTCTCAGTCCAAGTGGACCCCATGGCAAGGTCAGGAGAGAACATGACCTTGTCCTGAAGTTCCAAAATCCCATTTGACAAATACAATCTATTCAGGGAGGGAGTCACCCACAAACCCTGACTCAGTGGAGGACAGAGCCACAATGGAACAATCCAGGCTAACTTTCCTCTGAGACCTGTGATACTGGTGCATGGTGAAATTTACACATGCTGTGGCTCTTTAAATAGCACTCCGTGTGTGTGGTCAGCCCCAAGTGACCCACTGAAACTTCCTTGCAAAGGTAAGAAGCCCATACATGGGCAACTCTCTCGGGTCCCCTCCTGTTGTGGGAGATTTTCTGTCTTCTCAATAAATCCTACTTTCAAAAAAATTAAAAATAAAAAAGAAGCCCAGCCGGGCTCGGTGGCTCAGCCTGTAATTCTGCGCCTTTGGGAGGCTGAGGTGAGTGGATTGCCTGAGCCCGCGGGTTCGAGACCCGCCTGGGCAGGCGAGACCTCATCTCTACAATAAATAAAAAAATAGCCAGGCGTGGTAGCGTGCTCCTGTAATTCTGGCTACTCGGAAGGCTGTGGCTGAAGGATCGCTGGAGCCCAGCAGGTCGAGGTTGCGGTGGCCAGGAGCAGCCACTGAACTCCAGTCTGGGCGACAGAGTGAGACTCCAACTCAAAAAATTAAAATTAAAAAGAAGCCCATACATGCCACATGACCCATTACCTACTAAGTCCTGAAGTTGTATCTTGGAGACATTTTGCTGGAGATATGGGATCTTATGCATTCTGGAGAAAAAGAGCATTGAGAAATACAAAGAGTAAAAGAGAGGCTGAGTATGAGGAAGACGGTCAGAATGTATGATGGTAGACAGGACACCTCCAATTCCTTTTCCACCTCCTTTATGGTGGACCATTTGGGGTCCTGTATATGAGTTAGGACAAACACAGGAGGAGGTGAGGCATGATGAAGCTTAGGGGGATCAGAAGTTACTTCAGGCCCCCACGTTTACCATTTTCCAGAATCCTCTCCTGACATCTGACCACAGAGAGATTTCCTAGTTGGGGAACAAAGATGTTTATCATCTCAAGGGAGACAATGTCTCTTGATCATGGTTGCCAGGCATCTCCTAGTCCTCTCTACATCTTCAAAGCTAAGAAAGGTAGTCATCTCTTTAGGGATTGTTAGGAAGCAATCCCAGGGACATCATCAATATTTAAGCTAATGACAGAGTATGGAGTGGTTAGGGGACCAGAACTCCACAGGTAATGATCCTGCTTAAGTGAGATAACTAAAGACTGGCTCACTTGTTCTGTGTCTTAGTTTTCTTAAGACTCCCTAAGAGCACTTACCTGTCACCACACAATCAAACCTTGAATTTGGTGAGTAAAGAAAAAGATTTTGCCTGGAGTGTGAATCTCTGGAAAGAAAGAAAACTCGTGTATGAGGGATGGCTTTGTTGCCTCCCAGGTCTGTGATCTCAGACTAGTGGATTCCAGCACCTGATCCTCAGATTATCCAACATAATTTCAGACTGCTGTCCATATGGGCATCAGTGAGGACATTTAACTTATTATCCTCTGGGACTGAAGCCTCATCTGAAAGGGAGGAAGGAATCAGAGTGAACCTGAACCCCTCCTGAGAAGTGGTACATATCCTCTCTCCAGCAGGGTCTGTGAAAATGGGGATGCTGGGATGAGGGAAGATTTAAGGGAGCATCTTAAATGTTTATTGTCCATGTTTTAATGCTCTATGATCTGAGCATTCAACAGTTAACAAGAAAAAGTCCCTGTGTTTAGGAGAATCATATGGTGGTGTGTGAATGTAGGAGAAAAATTATAACAAGTGAATTAATAAGTTGATGTATTCAGATTTACTATTTTTATATTCATAAGATAGAGTCATATGACAGAGGAAGCTTTAGTGAATTACTTAAAGCAGGTGGTAGTGAATATCCCAGTGAGGATGTAACATTTAAGATGCTTGTCATCTTTGGTGACAAAGACAGTTTTGGGAAGATTGATGGAGAAACATTCCCAACAGATGGAACAGCGAGTGCCATGAATCCACTATGGCAATGGCTCAGTATGGTTGACATGTAATGGAGCAGAAAGGGATAGATCTAAGCAATGTAAAAGTTTGAAATTTACCCTGACCAAAATGTGAAGACAATACAATGCTTTAATCTTAAAGGTGTCATGTTCTGTATTCTCATCTAAAAATAACAATTAGAAGATGTGAACAGAATTTAACACAAATAGGAGCCATAGGATTCTGGTGAAGGCTATAACATCCTTGCACAGAAAAATCATGAGGGCTTAGATGTGAAGGAAACAAAGGAGTTGAGTAAGTGGGTTCAGGATATACCCAGAACTAGACTCATAAAGATGGAGATTTCAGAATCTAGTCCTATATTTCTCAGCTGTGTGACATTAGGCATACATATTTCTCTCTGACTCTGTTTCAATTGATGGAAACTTGCACTTGGGCTGTCAGAGAATAGGATAGCTCAGCATAGAACCTAGCTGGAGAACACGACATAATAATCTTCAAAAGAGAAAAGGTTGAACTCAGACTCTTGGGCTCAACTGATAGTTCTACTAGTTCTAGTCACTAAACTCATGAAGCATCAATTTCATTGAATAGACTGTTAAGCTCATGAAACCTCCTTATTTATGCTGAAGATAATATGTAATTGCAAATGTGGAATACCTCTTACGCTAAGAAGAGTCCTGGCAAGGAAAATGTGCTCATATATGGTATAACATTTGCCAACTCACCTTTCTCTCCCATGAACCTGCCACCCACCTCACTCTTTGTCATTACTGGGAGGCAGGATCAAGATTCTGTGGAGCAATTTTAACTCTCAGAAACTGCATGAGAGGCATCCTCAACCTCTGGTCACCTTCATTTTCCTTCTCAGAAAGTACAGTTGTGGGATGAGAAGAGACAAGAGGAAATGGTGTTCAGTTATGATAGATGTGGAGGGAGGTGTTTCCTTTCATGAAAAATAAACTGTCTTTTATCATGGAGAACCTGAAGCCTGGCAGACTTGGGTTCAGTACTCCAAGTGTCTCACTGGCTGTTTGATTTGGACAACTATCTTCACCTCTCTTAAAATTTTTTGCACATGGTAGAAAATGGAAAAACTAATTGTTCAGATAGGAATTTTGGGAGAGTGAGATGAAGCATGTGATGAATCCACTTGCAGGATAATCTTAAAATACCAGAAATCCTTTGTAGATACCCAGATATTCTAGGACTCTATTTTGAGTATTCAGTCATTTAAGGTAATTTTACTGTGCTCTACCACACATTCCAAACAACTCATTATTGTTATCAGGAGCTTGCACATGGAGGACTTTGATGGTAGACAGCAGACAGGTCCAGGGCTTGTCCAAATGTGTAGAGGCTCTTAATGCACCAGAGAAGATGATTTGAAACAGGAACCAGCAATTAGTTGAATCTTTCTGTTCTGTTCTCTCATCACTGATGTAAGACCCTGCGGTAATGCTTCCTTTATTTAGGACCCAAGGGTTGGCCAGACATCTATATTCTCTGCTGCCTGAGGAATTACTGTATGCTAAGCTTTTGTGAATTCCTTCAGTGTTTTCCTTGGCTCCCTCACAGGTCCCTGGACAAGAAGAAAAATTAACTGTCCTGGCCAGAACCCAAACCCTGGAGTGAGGGGATTGGTGAGCAGTGTGAAAGCTCCCATTCCCTGTAACATGTATAAGGACTCACTCCTTTCCATTACTTAAATACAAAATGAACATGTTGACTGAAAAAGGGTAGGTAGAAGGAAAAAGACCCAAATATGGAACACTATCTGAGGCCTCCTTTTAGGCAGAACAGCACTGTTGTGCATGAAAGCCCAAACTCCATGGTGCAGGGGACCACAGCCTCATCTCCCAGCTGATCAGGACTTATGTGTGGTGAAATAGAAGGTCAGGATGACTCATTCATGCAGCAGTAATTGGGGACTGCCCTTTCAGCTCTAGAATATAAACCTTTAAAATGGTCCATATGGATCTGACCAAGCTGAGGAGGACCCAGCTATTATTAGTGCCCAGAGACACGTCTCAGTTCTTCCTTATTCAACAAGTCAGTCATTATAAGTCATGATGGCTACTTTTATTTTATTTTACTTATTTGTTTTTAAAGATGTGGGGTACAGTTCAGGGTTAGGTATACAAATGTTCATTATGCAGGTAACCTTGTGGATGAGGTGTGCACCCCTCCCCTGGCATATTCATTCCCACTACTGGCAATCCTACCCCTTCCCTCCCCCCACCCCACAGCAGTTTTACACTGCTGCCAATCCCTTTCTTATAGTATTATAACTGTTCGTGGTCTGCTTATTAATGATACTATGTGACACTCAGTTTTTTGTTTCTGTAATTGTTCACTCAGTATTTTTTTTCTGTGTCATTACAACCTTTGAAGATTAAATCCTTTTTTAACTTTTAATTTTTTATTTTAAAGATATGGGGTACAATTCAGGGTTAGGTATACAAATGTTCATTATGTAGGTACCCTTATTGATGAGGTGTGCCTCCCAATCCCAGGCAAATTCCTCCTACTGCCAATCTCACCCCCTCCCCCCGCACCCTGGCAGTTTCCTTCTATTGCAAATCCTTTTCTTATAGTATTATAATAATTGTTCGAGGTCCACTTATGAGTGAGAGCATAAGATATTCAGTTTTTTGTTTCTGCAATAGATCACTCAGTATTATAGACTCTAAGTCAGTCCATCCAATTTGCTGTGAAGTTCATAACTTTGATACTTTTATCTTGAACTACTTGTGGCTTTTTGGCCTGTTTTTTAAAAAGAGAGATGCGATTTTTAAAAAATTAAGAAAACTTTATAATTTTGCCATATGTTTCTTCTCCACCCTCTACCCTAATAGAATATTTGAATGTCTGCTCAGGAATCACAAACTTCCTTATAGGGACTGACTATAGACCTGAGCTTAGTCTCATATACACCACACACTGGAAAGCCATCTCATTTTATGGAATGTGCCTCTCCACAAGTGTGGGTGATGTCAAACTTAAGGCAGGTGTCCCCACATCTAGGATATATTTGTTTTTTGTCAACATCCTTTATTTCATTTTCATTTTATTTTAAAGATGTGGGGTATATTTCAGGGTTAGGTAAATGAGTGATCATTGCACAGGTAAAATTTGGGTCTTACTTTGGTCCCCACGTCATCTGGTTTGAGAGCAGGTACTGACTCCATCCCAGTTGCTGTGAAGTTCATAATTTTGTCCTTCTTTATGGATGCATAATATTTCACCATGTATACATACCACATTTTTAAAAATCCAGTCTATGAGAATTGTTAAGGGAAGCGGCAAGATGGCGACGGGGCAACCCAGTCTCTGAAGCCCTCTGCAAAGGAGATCAGCAGTGGGTCTCTGACTCTCACCCTGGGGGGCTGTGGACCCCAACATCGCAGCCTGCTCTTCATACGGAGCACGGCCCTTGCCACCGCTGGGACATCTCAACGGACTGGACAGTCACTGCGGTGCAAACGGTGCTGCCGCAGCCGCCGCAGCCACTCCTCCCACCACTGCTGCTGCCACCGCCACAGCCACAGCCTCGGCCTCCGTGATGGCTGTAGCACATCACACCACCTGGGCCCAAGGTGATCCACATCAAACCCCTTCAGGGAAGATCTGCTGGGATCGTGGCCACCTCACCTGCGACCAAGATTGTCCTTCCCGCCCACCGTAAGGCTCCTGTTGCCTACCCTGAGACAGGCAGCCATCTTGTTCCTGTCTGGCCCCACCCCTTCTGGGGCGAGCAGCTGAGATAGCACCACCTTCTGGCGATTCAAGGTAACAACACCGAAATGGGAGAAACAAGCTTGATAAAGACATAGACCAGAGTGCTGAACACAGGGTAATCTGAACGGTCCTTCACAGCAGATCAGGGGCAACTAACCCTAACTGCAAACTAATTTACCAGCTAGAAAAGAATCTAGAAATCAGACCTGAAAGGACATTGGACTTAAACGAAATGTCTTAGAGTATGCTTCATTGATTCTATTAGTTTAATGTCTTAATTCTATTCCTACTGTAGTGTTCCCTTTTTTCTTTTTTCCTTTTCTTCTCTCTGTAAACCATATCTTTGTAGAGAGGAACAGCACACTACCAAGGTGGTTGGTTAGCTTGTATGTTAGCATCACTATATGTTTTATTTTTATTTTTTATTTTTGTATGAGAGTTGGTTCATCTGTAGCTGTGGTCTATTGTTTTTATCTGTTTCAGTATAGGTCTCTCTCTCTATTTGCTGGCACACTCGTTTGTTTCCCCCCTTACTCCTCTATCTCTCCACTCCCCTCTTCAACTCACTATCTGCTCCATTCTCTTCCCTCTGCTAACCACATTTTATTTAAGGGAGTAAACCTACAACCCCACATTTTATTTAAGGGAGTAAACCTACAACCCCAGACAGATTCCAGGGCAGTGGGAAGGGGGTTCCACATTATCCACACACCTGTCAGCGAATACCAGGACCTGCAGGCAGATTTTGAATCACAGCTCTACTCTTAAGTAAATTTCAAAACTGCAAAAAGGACCAATTCCAACGTACAGTGCAACTCCAGAATTGAACAAAGTAAGAGGACATACATAAAGAATAAGAGATTGAACAAACAGAAGTAAAACCAATCCCTTTATCCCTGAATAACAGAATTAAAGAAGATGGTAACGTGGAGGGAAGGAAAAAGTAGGGAGGGGGAAAAATCACACAAATGAAGAAAAACCAAAAGAAGAATATAGGTCTCACACAGACCCCTGGGAAATCAGACACTGAGAAAACAGATTCTGGAACACAAACAATGAAGAGCCTCCAGAATGAATAGTTACATGCAAAAAACCCAGACATCAAGACATTAATGGAGAGAATTTAAAAAATTGAGGAGAGACAAGAGGAAAATAGGAAGGAGCTGATGTCAGAAATGACAGCAGTAAAGAATACTGTGATGCAAATGAACAACAGACTAATAAGCATGGAAAGCAGAATCAGCTAAGTAGAAGAAAGAATCTCAGCGTTCGAAGACCAAAACACAGAACTAACCCAAACTGTCAAAAGCATAGAAAAGAAGCTCAAAAAGACAGAACAAAACCTGCAAGAGATGAATGATCACTTCAAGAGATTAAACCTAAGACTAATTGGGCTTCCTGAGGCAGAGAGAGAAACAGAAGCCACACTGTAACAAACATTTCATGACATCATTCAAGAAAACTTCCCTCATCTCATTAAGGATGAAAAAATTCAAACACAAGAGATTCAGAGAACCCCTGCAAGACAACAAATGAGAAGACCAACTCCGAGACACATAATAATTCGTCTAAACAAAGTAGCTATAAAAGGAAAAATCAAAAAGGCAGCAAGAGAAAAAGGCCAGACTACCTACCAGGGAAAACAAATTAGAATAGCAGCAGATTTATCCACAGAAACGCTTCAGGCCAGGAGAGCCTGGAGCCCTATCTTCAAAGTTCTAAAAGAG
>NW_007000942.1:0-730 GCF_000164805.1 Carlito syrichta | reverse complement strand
CATATATGCACCCAACATAGGGTGCACCAACTTTCATAAAGCAACTTCTAGGAAAACAAAAGAAAGATATTGACTCTAACACTATCATAACTGGGGACTTTAATACCCCACTCACAACCCTAGACAGATCATCAGGACAAAAAATCAGCAAGGATATCTGGAACCTCAATGCAACTTTGAACCAAATGAACTTAATTGATACCTACAGAACACTCCATCCAAAGACCACAGAATACACATTCTACTCATCACCACATGGAACATATTCTAAGATTGACCACATACTCGGCCATAAATCAAGCATAAGCAAATTTAAAAGGACCGAAATTCTACCAAGCACCTTCTCAGATCACAGTGGAATAAAAATAAACATTGACACCAACAAAGTCCCCCCCAAATCCACAAAGACATGGACACTAAACAGCATGATGCTAAACAACTCCTGGGTCAATGAGGAAATCAAAACAGGGATCAAAAGATACCTGGAAACAAATGAAAATGAAGAAACATCTTACCAAAATCTCTGGAATGCCCTGAAAGCTGTGGTAAAAGGGGAATTTATATCCCTACAAACACACATGAAGAAAATGGAAGGAACAGAAATTCACAACCTAACAAGCCACCTAAAGAAGCTGGAAAAGCAAGACCACAAAAACCCTAATTTCAGCAGAAGAATCCAGATCACCAAAATAAATGCCCGAATCAGAGAAGAGGAGGCAATCAGAGGTAT
>NW_007000941.1:0-5713 GCF_000164805.1 Carlito syrichta | reverse complement strand
AATATCCTTAATTTTGTCCATGACTCTATCAGCCTTTATGTTTTAGTCCTATTGAAGACAAAGATTATTTGTTCTCAAAAATGGGATTCAAAGATGGAAGAAATAAGACAGCACCTCTTTTATGAGAGGAAAAATTATCTTTTCAATCAGTCTCTGGTATTCCAGGGTTAATAATAACATAGCCACCAGCTGTGATGTATGCACCAATGTCTTCCAATTATCTCTTTTTAGGAAAGCATCGAAGTTGTTTATTCTTTCTCTCTTATAGACTATTATTTTTATTTTAAAATGATTTTAATTTTAGTTATTTTTTTCTTATATTATTCTATACATGTTATGATGTAGTTTAGATAATCTTCAACATATCTGGATTTAGAATAGTCTGTGTTTCTCAAAAATGTATAATGGTAGTTTGAAATCCTTATGCCAATGTAATGATATTTTGAGGTGGGGTTTTTGGGAGATAATTAGGTCATAAAGTTGGAGTCCTCATGAATGGGATTACTGAATGTTTTTGCTAAATCCTTGTTCTTGAAAGTGGATAAACTAATGTTTTCAGTTTTTGCATGTGTGGGGAAAGTATTGGACTGAGGAAGGCTGTGTGATCTACTGAGATATTTCTCAACTCATTGTCAAGCATTCTTCACTTTGTGGTTGCAAAATTTGATATATGAAGCTTTCCAAAAGAAAGACATAGTAAACTACTCTGGTATTCTGCGAGTACAGGCAGCCATTAACCCAATTTCCTTGACTGCAGTCTCCCCAATCATCCTGAACCTACATGTTCAACACCAGGTTGCTTAAAGACTAATTTTTCAATTGTTTATTTGTATTACCTTTAGAGTAACTCTATTTAATAAGGAAGAAACTTAACCAAATCTTCACCGAATTTATTACAATATTAATAGAAATCATTGACTTTTCCCATAAAAGGCCATTTTATTTTGAAACAAAACCTCTTTGGATTTGAACAACCCCAAAAACTCATTGAAGAATGAACCACAGGAAGTCATAAATCAAGCAAATACTAAATTTCAGACACAGACTTGTTCAGAGAGTCTAATTGTCATGGGACTAAGCATCTCTGCTTCTCATTGAGTGTTCTACATTGCATGGCATATATGTCTCCCTGTCGGAAAAGTTTCTGTAACTACACAGGCAAAGAAGTAGGTCAAGACAACTATAGTGCATGACTGCCATATAGTTACTTCTGGTCTGGAGGTTGGAGTGGAGAGGATGGACTGGCCTGAGTTGTTTGCTGTTTATGTTTGCTGCTTGCTCAAAAAGTTGGAGGTCCTTGATCTTGGGTGCCAGGTAAGTAACACACAACTGATCAGCTATAAGAATAGGCTTCCATGGAAGGGAATTGAGGCCTGCGATGATCCTGGATATTATGTAGATGCAGTCGGCACTGACTTACTAGCCTGAGAGTGAGTCACCTGAACAGGCTTCTGTTCAGTTTTATTGATCCCAGTTTGATTTGTCCAACAGACAACACTTAAAGCCTAGAAAAGTTGCCCTGCTGAGTCCTATCTCCATTTCAAAATTTAAACAAATGAACAATTGTTGTATTGAGCTGCTTAGTATTGGAATTTCTTTTTCCTTTATTTAATTACATTTTATCTTGGGATAGTTGTATATCTACATGTTATTTTAAGAAACAATGCGGGGATCCCATATGTCTTTAACTCAATTTCCTCCAATGGTTACATATTACTAAAACCATAGCACTATTTTCACCAGTATATCCACAATGATACAGTCATAATAGAGAACATTTCCATCATTACAAGTACCCTTTGCGTTGTACTTTGAGAGCCACAAACATCTCCAGCTCCCATGAGTCCTTTGTCAGCCTCTACTTTGGCTGACTTCTAGCAACCACTAATCTGTTTTCCATTTTTATAATTTGGTCTTTTCAAGAACGTTGTATAATGAAAGTATATAGCATCTAATATTTTAGAACTGTTTTTTTCCCACTCAGTGTAATTATGGACACTCAACCAAGTTTTTCTGTGTATCAATACTTTGCTCCATATACTGCTGAGTGATATTTCACAGGATGGGGGTATCACTGTTTTCTAAACTTCAATCGTTGATGGATGCCCATGTTATTTTCAGTTTGGGGCTATCATGAGTAAAACTGCAAAGAATATGTGTTTATAGGTTTGGGGGTAATTATGACTTTTTACTTCTCTTGCTTGAATACCCAAGATTATAATTCCTGGGTCACAGGGTGGCTGCATTTAGTTATATAACACAATGCTAAAAGTTTCCAAAGTCACTGTACCACTTTGTATTCCCATCAGCAATGTGGATGACAATATCTCCACATTTTCATAGACTATCATTTGATTATCATTAGCTATCATGGATACCTTTATTGGTTATCTCTGTTTTTAAAATTATAGGCATTCTGAGATGTGTGTAATGATACTTTATTGTGGTTGCAATTTGTGTTTTCCTAATGTCTAATGATGTTAAACATCTTTTCATATGGAAAATGGCCATCGGTATATCCTCTTCAGTAAAATATATTTGAATTTGCTAGTTAATTGGATTTCTTTTTTACTATAGAGTTTGAAACTCTTTAATATATTCTAGAAATAATTCTTTATCAGATATGTGGTTTGCAGATATTTTTCTCTCATTCTGGAGCTTATGTCTTCATCCTCTTAACAATGCTTATGAATTAAAATTATTTTAATTTTAATGAAGTCACATTTATCAATTTTACTTTTAAGGATTATGTTTTTGATGTTGAGTGTAAGAAATCTTTATCTAGCCTTATATATTGAACATTTTCTTCAATCTTTTAGGAAAGTTTTATAGTGATCTTTTATATTTTCCATATGTAATCCATTTTGAACTGGTTTTGGCAAAAGTTGATTCAAGAGTTTTTCTATTTATTTTGCTGTAGTTATTAATTTGGGGGGTTTTTCATTGTTGTTTTATCTTATGGATGTCCCACTGCTTTAGCACTATTTGATGAAAAAGTAATATTTACTACACTGAGTTGATTTTGTGCCTTTGTCAAAAAAGCAAATAATCAGGTGGCCTTATTTGTTTGTTTCTACTTCTGGGTTGCCCTTCTGTGCCACTGGCCTTTGTATATATATGTATCTCTGATAATACCACAGTGTCTTGAGTAATGGGAGAATACAATACATTTTAAATAGGGTAAATTGATTCCTTCCGCTTTATTTTGTTTTCAAAATTTGTTGTATGTATTTTTGTTCTCTTTTTAAATTTACACTTCAGAATGATCTTGCTTATGTCTACCAGAGAAAAAAGTCTTGGTGGGGTCTGATATAAATATGCATAAGCTCAAATGTCACATTTTTTCTTATTTTTTAATTTGTGTGTATTTAATAATTATGTCTGTGATTTATTAGGCATATTCTATTGAACAACTCCAGTTGTCTTCATCTGTTCCTCTTTCCAATTTTATTTCTGAAATGGGTAATTCTCATGTAAGTCTCCTGCATTCATTCTCCTAATCATATGTAGTTTGACTAATAACCTTATCATTCAGGTATTGTACTACATAGTCTAATATGTAACTCACTTTATTGCATATTTTGCATGTTCTTCAGGTATTTGTTTTGATTGTTTTATTTCAAAAGTTTAGATTTTTATTCTGCAAAATTAGTTTTAGTTTCTATTACATCAAAGTACTTAAATGTGCAAAGCAAACATACTAAAAATGTGTACAGAGATTAACAAAATATAATTATAGTGCTAGAATTTCTACACCTCTATAAGAATTGGATGGATTTTAGGGACAAAAGAGAAATAAATGTTTAGAGGAGCTCATTATACATTTCAAAATTACAAATATGCAAATACACAGGGGAACCAAAAAACCCATGAAGTACATTTTGGAGGGTGGGCCTCTTATAGTACAGACTTCCCCCAATAGGTAGGTGTTCTAAGAACCCATCAGCATCAGTGCGTCAACTAGCATTGTTGTGACAGACTGCGTTCAGCTCAGTGAATGATATTATGGAGACTTTTTTCAACACATTTGCCCATTTTATGGTGAGTGATTTACTGCACATCTACCCATACCACTAAAAGGCATCAATATCAATGAGTTCAAAACCCTGTGTTGAGCAGGAGAAAAATCATCTCAAAGGTGTATTCCATCAAACACAGGGTCCTTTAAGGTGACTGAATTCTAAATATATAACAATAAATACACTTTTTACATAAATAAATTCCAGGTTATTCTGGATCCCTCTCATATACCTGTTTAAATGAATAAGATAAATAAACAAAATTAATTATGTACTTAGAATACAATATAAACTTTGAAACTATTTTAAAAGTAGAGTTTATTATAAAACAAACTCCTTTTGATTCTGTACAAATAAAACTATATAAGTATAAATTGACCAAAAATAATTTAACTAATTGAAAAGTAAAAAACACTTCAAAATTTTATCTTTTGTATAAATGAGACAATTAAGGAGGAAAAGATACATTTCTAGAAACAATAAAGAGTAGAGTTGCACATATAAAACAATAACATATTTAAAAATCTTCATAGAGAAAAATGTATGTTCTTTGATTAACTTTATTTAAAAGGGAGCTCAAAGAAATAAAAAATGACACAAACAAATGGAAAAATATTCCATGCTCATGGATTGGAAGAATCAACCTTGTTTAGATGTCCATCCTACTCAAGGCAATCCACAGATTTAATGAAATACTCATTTAATTACCAGCATAATTCATCTCAGATCTGGAAATGATAATACAGAAATTCATATGAAAATGAAAACGACCACAAATAACCAAAATAATCTTCAGCAAAAGAAGCAAAGTGGGGGAGGTATCACACTTCCAGACTTCAAACTTTATTATAAGGCTACAATAATCAAAACAGCCTGGTATTGGTAAAAGAAGAGGCATATAGATCAATGGAACAGGATGGAGATTCCAGGATGCAAAACTTCAATTTATCAAACAACTAATCTTCAACAAAGTCTCCACCAAAAACCACTGAGGAGAGGAGAGCCTAATCGGTAAACAATGCTGGGAAACTGACTGATCACATGCAGAAGATTAAAACAAGATGCATATCAATCCCCATACACAAAAATCAACTCTAAATGGATCAAAGACCTAAATATAAAACCTCAAATTATAAGAACTTTAGAAAATGCAGGAGACACTGTTATGGAGATTTGAATTGGTAACCAATTCGTGATCAAAATCCCAAGTGCTCATGCCATATGAGATAAGATAGACAAGTGGGACCTCATCAAACTGAAAAGCTTCTGCAAAACAAAAACCATCAAGACAACAGGGAGACAGCCCACAGAATGGGAAAAAATATCTGCCAACTGATATCTGACAAAGGCCTAACATCCAGGATCTGCAAGGAATTCAAACGTGCTGAAAAGAGAAACACAAATGGTCCCATTACAAAGTGGACAAAGGATTTGAATAGATACTTCTCAAAAAAGACATTGAAGCAGCCAACAGATATTAAAAATTACTCAGTCTCATAGGTCATCAAAGAAACGCAAGTCAAAACCACACTAAGATACCACCTAACTCCAGTCAGGACGGTCATCATCAATAACTCAAAAAACAACTGATGCTGGAGAAGATGCAGGGAAAAGGGAACACTTCTACAGTGTTGGTGGAGGTGTAAACTAGTACAGCCTCTGTTGAAAACAGTTTGACACTCCTAAAAGATCTA
>NW_007000940.1:0-934 GCF_000164805.1 Carlito syrichta | reverse complement strand
TACAGGCTGAGCCCACCGAGCCTGGCGACTTTACATCTTTAATGACAGTAATCGCAACTGATTTCAAGATTCAACTAGAAGCAACTCTGTGAGAAGTTTTTTTTTAGCATTTATTTAAAACAATGATCTCTTCAGTTGGAAAGTCATTTTAATATATTTTTAAGGGAACTTCTATGATTTTACTTTCTGAGATTTATGGTTATCATTAGAATCAGATATAAAATGTTATACACTTTTCACATTCATATGTTTTAAATGAAAGAATTTTTAAAGGTGGTAATTGATTCATTGATTACCTTATATTTCTCCTTAATATGTTAGTTTTAAATATCCCATCAACTGTTCTTCTTCCAGGTTTTGGCCTGAAATCTCGTCCTGATCCACACACTTTCCCTTTCTTGTCTCTAACAATACTGTCTATGCTGACTATCCACTATGGGTCGACCAGGCTGGATGTCTCCGGACTTTGTGTATCAATTCACTTCTACGTTCATTTTGGATGTCAAATAGGAAGCCTAAACTTAGTATGTACAAAACCCTTGTTTCTGAGTGTTTTATTTTATTTATTGTTCATTCATCTTTGAACTGGGGTCTCACTCTGTCACCAAAGCTGGACTGCAGTGGTGCGATCATGGCTCACCGCAGCCTCCACCTCCTGGGCTCAGGGATTCTCCTGCCTAGGCCTCCAGAGAAGCTGGAACTACAGGCGTGTGCCACTGTGCCTGGCTAACTTTTTGATTTTTATGTAGAGAGGTGGCCTCAGTATGTTGCCCAGCCTGGTCTTAAGTTCCTGGGCTCAGCAACCCTCTCACCTGGGCCCTCCAAGAGCTAGGATTAGAGCATGAGCCACCACACCTGGCCTGCTTCTTTTTGAAAGTCACATTTCATCCTCTCACATTTTCCCCTAACTCAGTCAGTGCATGGCAGCATCCTT
>NW_007000939.1:0-720 GCF_000164805.1 Carlito syrichta | reverse complement strand
TGTAGTGCAGCAGTGGTTCAAGAAGTTTTGCAAAGGAGACGAGAGCCTTGACTAGGAGTAGTGCAGTCGTGGGCCATTGAAAGTTGACAATGACCAAGTAAGAGCAATCATGAAACTGATCCTCTTACAACTACAAGAGAAGTTGTTGAAGAACTCAACATCTACCATTCTATGCTCGTTCAACATTTGAAGTAAATTGGAAAGGTGAAAAGTGGGTGGCTCCTGAGCAGATCGAAACTTAAAAAAAAATCGTCATTTTGAAGCATCGTCTTTTCTTATTCTACACAAAACAGCGAACCATTTCTCAATTGGATTGTGATGTGCAAAACAAAAAGTGAATTGTACATGACAACCGTTAATGACCAGCTCAGTGGTTGGAACAGGAAGAAGCTTCAAAGCACTTCCCAAAGCCAAACTTGCACTCAAAAAATATCATGGTCACTGTTTGCTAGTTCGCTGCCAGTCACTACACCTTTGCAAATCCCAGCAAAACATTACATATGAGAAGTATGTTCAGCAAACTGATGAGATGCACCAAAAACTGCAATGCCTGCAGCAGGCATTGGTCAACAGAAAGGGCCAATTCTTCTCCATGACAATGCTCCACCCCACGACGCACAATCAATGATCCAAAAGTTGAATGAATTGGGCTACAAAGTTTTGCCTCATCTGCCATATTCACCTGGTCTCTCACCAATGGACTACCATTTATTCAAGGAT
>NW_007000938.1:0-4440 GCF_000164805.1 Carlito syrichta | reverse complement strand
CGGATGTCAACAAAATGGAAAACCTGGGATTGCAGGAGTTTGGGAGGTCCAGGCCAAGAGGATGACCCGTGTTGGGCATTTTGAGAGTAGCCTGGTCAACCTATTGAGGAAAGAAAATAAATAAGCAAACAAACAAACAAACAAACAGAAATCCATTCTCCTGCAAAGCTTCTGCCTGCAGTCTTTCATCCCCCACGCCCCATGTGAGGATTCCCCAAGCTCAGCACCTTCCAGCCCCAATCCCCCCAATGGCTGCCCCATTTGAGTGCAGGAGTTCCTGAAGCACCCTGGCCAGTTTCCTCCTGACTCTTCTCTCCGAGAGGAGAAATTTGCCCCAGGCAGGCTTACCCTCCGTTTTTGCAACCAGGACCTTCCACCAAGAAAGGCCAGGGACACATCCCTCACCCGGGGACATTTTTTCACTCCCAATCCCACTTTTCTGACTCCAAAGTCAGTTGCCCTGTGAACACACCATGCTCATTTGAGAATCTGTATGATTCTGATGTTTTTGGAGACAGAATCTGGCTCTGTGGCCCAGGCTGGGACCCTGGGATACGACGATCGATCACTGCCAGCCTCGAAATCACAGGTCCGGCGATCCTATTGCCTCAGACTCTGGAGTGGACAGGATGACATGCACTTCGACCCAAGATCCCCTGTTTTCATGGGTGCAGAGACGGGGTCTCCCTGCATGGCCCGGGCTGGCCTTGGGCTCCTGGGATCCTGTCATACTCCCACCTCGGCCTCCCAGAGTGTGAGAATTCCAAGCATGTGCTGCCACACCAGGTCTTCTGTTTCGTTTTTGACGAAGGATTGAGGCTGGGCTCAGGGGCTCAGCCTCATCATCCCAGTGCTTTGGGTGCTGAGGTCAACGGCTGAAATGAACCTGTGGGCCGAGACCTGCCCGGGCACCTCGGCAAGACCTCGTCTCTACCCTCCATCCCAAATTAGACGAGTGTGGTGGCCCGCGCCTATCTTTCAGCCTCCTCAGAAGTCCAGGGAAATGCTCGCTTAGCCCAGTGGGCTGAGGTTACAGTGGCCAGGAGGGCGCCACCGCCCTCCAGGTTGGGTGACAGAGTGAGACTCCAACTCAAAGAAAAAAGGAAATAAAAGAGGAACATCCATTTGTGTATGGAGTTGGACCATCATGAACAGACAGACATCATTTGGGAAGGAGGCTCGAGTCTTGGGCCTAGAGTATCTGAAAGATAGTGGATTGGCACACAGTCGGGCTGAGGCTTGGGGAGGCTGAGGTGGAGAACCCTAGGAGCCTGGTATTTCGAGACCAGTCTATGCCATGTAACGAGAATTCATCACTCTCCGGAATACACTCAAGTCACACGTGTTGTCACCTGCAATCCCAGCTACATGGGATGCAGTGGCCACCAAACTGAGGAATGCCTTTCCATCACCCCTGCTGACAGGACTTGTGAGTCCAGGCTGGGCACTGTGGCACACAGCCATCAACCCCACACCCTGGGAGGCTGAGGTGGGAGGTTGCCTGATACCAGGGTTCTGAGACCAGCCTGGGTGACATGGCCAGACCTCATCACAGTGAGAGTTCCCCAAAATTGTGTCAGACGTAGTCCTGGATGATCAGGGGCCAAGGCAGCATGACTGCCTGAGCCCTGCAGGTTGAGAAACCAGGACCCACGATAATGCTGCTGTGCCCCAGCCTGTCCAAAGGAGACTCCAGCGACAAAACACGCCTCTGATGTGCACACAAGAGGCCCCCACGGCTCTCCATTGAAAGGTCTGCATTGGTGGGGATGATGGAGCTATTTGGAGATGAAAGGACCTTCCTTACTCCCGAAGGTGGCAGGCAGGTTGACCAGAACCTGGAATGGCCACAGCTGTGCTGAACCTCCTTGATCACTCTGTTCCTGATGACCGTTCTAGTTTGGGACCGCCTGTTTCTTGAGCTCACACACGTCTTTCCTGTGGGGCACCAGTGTGGACGATGGAGGCAGTCCTTCTAGCCAAATGTGTGGGACAGACATGCCTGGTGGGCACCTTTAAAACCCCCTGCAAATGACAAGCTGGAAAGTGCCTTTTCCTCTCCCATCCCTGAGGGTGAATCCTCACGCTGGTTGGCAGGGATAGTGGTGGTGGTGGTGGTTATTATTATTATTTGAAGTTGGAATTCCGCTCTGTTGACAGGGCAGAGCACAGAGGCTCACATATGGCCACCTCAGACTCCACCTGCTGGGCTCAGGCAATCCTCCCACTTGGCCCCCCAAGTGATTGAAACCACCGGCTTGCACAACCACACCCAACTAATTTTTGGTTTTATTTTTAATGACTGACACAAGGTCTCTCACTGTGTCCCAGTCTGGTGTTGAACAGGCAAGCTCAGGCCGTCCACTGGCCTGAGCCTCTGAAGGCTGGGCTGCCAGGTTGATCCCCTGAACCCGGCCTGTGTTTGTGTTTGTGGTGGCAGTTGGTATTAGTATTCTGAGTCGAGTCCTACTCCGTCAGCCAGGACATAGCACAGGTGCCAACTCTCAGTCACCATGTCCTCTACCAGCTGTCCTCCAGTCATTCTTCCACTTTTGCCTTCTGAGTGGCCAGAAAGACAAGCATGTGCCACAATGCCTGGCTCATTTTTTTGGCTTCTTGTAGAGAAAAAGTCTCTCCAAGGTGCCTGGGCTGGAATCACACAGGCATCACAACAGATGTCCACGGCTCTCCAGGTAAAGCTATGCATGGGTGGGGGATGATGGAGTGATCAGGAGAGGAAGAGGCCCTACCCCCACCCAAAGGTGGCAGAGAGGGCTACCAGAGCCTGGCTGGCCATGGTGTTGCCGGACCGTCTTGATCGCTCCATGCTTGACATACATCCTAGCTCGGGGCCATCTGTTTTGTGAGCTCACACACTTATTTGCCACTGGGCACGAGTGTGGAGGGTGGAGGCAGGACTTATGGGGTGTGTGGCCAAAAGCATGGGATGAATGTGCCCAGTGGTCAACTTTGAAACCCCTCGTGAATGACAATCTAGAAAGTGCCTTTTCCTTTCCCATTCCTGAGGGTGACTTCTTGTGCTGGGTGTCAGGGATGGTGGTAGTGGTGATTTTTATTTTTTGGAGTAGGAATCCCGCTCATTCTCCCAGGCAGGAGTGCAGGGTCATGCTCACAGCCACCACAGACCACCTACTGTCCTCAGGCAATCCTCCCACCTTGGCCCCCCAAGTGGCTGAAACCACAGGGCTGCATCGCCACACCTGGCAAATCTTTGGATTTATTTTTGATAGCCAAGACGAGGTCTATCCCCATGTCCCGGGCTGGTGTCAACCAGCAGGCATAGGCCGTCCACTCGCCTGGGCCTCCAAAGGGCTGGGAGGTGAGCCTGAGCCCTGAGCCTGGCCTGTGGTTGTGATGGTGGCTGATATACTTATTGTGAGTTGGAGTCCTGCTCTGTTGCCACGGCCGGAGCACAAGTGCCCACTCTTGGCCACTGCAGTCTCCACTGACTGGGGCCCAGCAGTTCTCCCACCACAGCCTCCCAAATGGCCAGAACGACAGACTTGTGCCACCACGCTTGGCACATATTTTTGATTTCTTGTAGAGATGAGACCTTGCCAAGGTGCCCAGGTTGATCTTGAACCTGGGGACTCAGGCCATCCTCTCTCCTTGGCCTCCGAGAGAGCCAGGATGACAGGCATGAGCCCATGCACCCAGCCTCCACATCCCTCTCGGGACCCTACCACTGGCACCAATCCCTTGAAAAGTCCCAGGACCCCAGATAGGGTGGCCGAAGTCACCCGCTGAGCCCTCCCTGGTGTGTGTACCTGGTGCAGCCACTTATCTCTGCTGGGGTGCCCACCCCTTCACTCGCCTCGTTCCCCAGTTTGGACCCACTCATTCTTCCCAGGGAGAGCATCAGGGAAAGGGAGTGCATCTCTCAAAACCTATGGGGGGCAGGAAGCGCTGGGCGATACAGGAATGTCTCCTTGGCACTGGGGAGGCCGAGACAGGAAGATGCCAGAGCCTGGTAGCTCGAGACCAGGCTGGATTCCATAGTAAAACCCAGCCTCGACCCCAAGAAAAATCCAGAAAACCATGGGTGAGGGCAGACCATGGCTGGAGGATCACCTCTGGCCCAGAGTTCAAGACCAGGCAAGAAAATCAGGATGATGCCCAAATGGAAAGCCTGTGATTGCAGCAATTTTGGAGGCCCAGGCCGAGAGTTTGGCCCAAGTCGGGCAATTTGAGAGCAACCTGGGCAACCTAGTGAGGAAAGAAAGACCAGATAGAAGGAAGGAAAGAAAGAAAGAAAGAAAGAAAGAAAGAAAGAAAGAAAGAAAGAAAGAAAGAAAGAAAGAAAGAAATCTATTTCTTGAAAATCTTCTGCCCTCAGTCCTTCCTCACTCAACTCCCCCACATGTGACTGTTCCCCTACTTGACACCCTCCAGCCCCAACCACCCCAAAATGACTGAACC
>NW_007000937.1:0-725 GCF_000164805.1 Carlito syrichta | reverse complement strand
AAATGGATCAGTGACCTAAATGTAAAACCTCAAACCATAAGTACCTTTAGAAAAAGGAAAGGAAAATACTTCTCATGGAAAATTGGAACTGGCATCCAATTCCTGTACAAAAACCCGAAATCCACAGGACTTAAGAGAGAAGATAGACAAATGGGTCCTTATTAAACTGACAAGCTTGTGCAAAGCCAAAGAAACCATCAAGAGAGCAGGAAGACAGCCTACAGACTGGGAAAAAGTCTTTGCCAACTCTAGGTCTGACAAAGGCTTAACATCCTGGATCTACAAGGAACTGAAACGTACTGAAAAGAAGAAAACAAACAACTCCATTATAAAATTGGCAAAAGATATGAACAGACACTTCTCAAAAGAAGACATTCGAGAAGCCAACAAACACATGAAGAAATGCTCAACCTCACTAATCATCAGGGAGATGCAAATCAAAACCACACTGAGATACCACCTAACTCCAGTCAGAATGGCAATTATCAACAACTCAAAAAATAACAGCTGCTGGAGAGGGTGTGGTGAAAAGGGAACACTTCTACACTGCTGGTGGGAGTGTAAACTAGTGCAACCTCTGTGGAAAGCAGTGTGGCGATTCCTAAAAGCTCTAAAAATTGACCTTCCATATGACCCTGCAATCCCCCTACTGGGAATATACCCTGAAGAACACAAATCACTCTATAAAAAAGATACCTGCACACGTATGTTTATCGCAGCGTTGG
>NW_007000936.1:0-814 GCF_000164805.1 Carlito syrichta | reverse complement strand
CGACCTCCATTACCCAGCTTCTGCTTCACTATGCCGGATGCTGAAATGGTCTGAGACCGAGAATTCCAGTTTTTTGGATATCAAGAGAAAGACGTCCATAATGTTCTTTGGGAACTGGAATTCAAGATTGCTGGTTCCCCTTCAAAAGACCTCCGCAAAATGTGGAATCTTCCAAATCCAACATACCAATTCTTACCTGCCCACACAAATAATTTTCTGTACTTTGAGGTCACCTGAATCGAGGAATTTTGAAAAAATATACCTTTGATTCTGTGAAATATGATTATGGTCGTAGATATTCTCAGGAAATAAAAGGACTTCAAGGGCCAGATCCTTGATTACAACTAACAAGAGGACCAGAAAGATCCTGAGGATCTTTACTGACATATTTAGCGTATCAACGGTGCAACTGGCTTTGAAAATGTAGGGACCCAGAAGCCCAGATTGCTGATTAAACCTTATCAAGAGGCCCTGTAGATACCGGAAAATGAGAACGACTAGAAACGGATTTCCTTTTCGTTCTCAGTAAGATGCCCTGATTTTTCCTGTCGATGTGGATTCCAAATTCAGTATATCAAAAGACAGATACTCAGAAGTTTCCTAGGGACGTGAATTCCATGATTCCTGGTTACCATTAAAAGTATGTAGTAAACATTTGGCAAGTGCAAAACCCTTGTACCTTCTCAAAATTAAAAGAGACACAGTAGGCGAAGGATTACAAGATCTACCTTAGGACCTTGGTTACATCCAAATATGGCAAGAAGATTCTTTTTGTCCTGGAATCTGGTCTTAGTTGTTTCGAGGAACCTTACGG
>NW_007000935.1:0-662 GCF_000164805.1 Carlito syrichta | reverse complement strand
TGATAACATTTTTTAAAAAAAGGAATGTATAATAAAGTGCGTGGAAACAGAGTTCATGTTTAGTGAAGTCTTATTTGTACCCAAATGAACATGTCAACAGTAGCGAGGAATATGAGAAGGTACTGATGGATTTGTGGGAAGAGGGGCGCAAACAAATGATAAACAATAAAAATGGAAGAAGCAGTGGCTGAGAAAAATGAAGAAAATATGATTTTGTGGGGAAAGGAAGAAGGAACGTAGTGAAAGTCCTTACTATGTTAGATTAGAGCTTGAGGTTGGAATTCCCTCTTTTTCTGGGTCACTTAAGACACAACATGTGAAATCATGGCAAAACCCCACCACCAAACCTAACACATAAGACCAAGGCAGAATTACAGACAATAGTAATCAGGGGATAGAAACAAAAGGACAGAAGGTTACATATTTCTCATTGCCATAGGCAGTGTTCTATTGACAATTTCTCACTCTATTTTGATCCTTTAGTGATAACAATGGCCTCTCCTTCCTTTTGTTTGTCCTTTTTATAACTGCAGTGTGTTCCATGTGGAAATGTCAGTGTGGGGAAGAATGTCTGTAAATGGACAATTTCAGGAATGTAGCAGCTTCAGATATTTAAGAAGGAACTTATATATATTTCATGCTCAAATAAAAGAATGGTAACA
>NW_007000934.1:0-563 GCF_000164805.1 Carlito syrichta | reverse complement strand
CAAAGTAGCCGGAAATTACAGGCACGCGCTACCACGCCCGGCTGATTTTTTTGATTTGTTGTAGAGATGAGGTCTCGCCAAGTTGCCCAGGCGGGTCTCGAACCCGCGGGCTCAGGCAATCCACTCACCTCAGCCTTCCAAAGTGCTGGGATTACAGGTTGAGCTACCGAGCCGCAACTTACATTTTAAATAACAGATTCCCCAAGTATTTAGTTACATTAGGGGAAGAGGAAGGATTGCCAAGGCTATAAAAAAGATGATCCGAGCAAAAACTCAGAGCCAAACAAATGGGACATGAATGCTAATTTCAAATAATTGTTGCAAGAATTATAGACAAAGAACCTCTACAAGCCTCAATTTCCTCAACTTTAAAAAGAGGTTAAAGCTGCCTCCTCATAGGGTATTTGTGTGTGTTTGTGTGTGTGTGTGTGTGAGAGAGAGAGAGAGAGAGAGAGAGAGAGAGAGAGAGAGAGAGAGAGAGAGAGAGAACAAATGAGCTATGATGCTGTAAACCTGGTCTCTAGCTGTAGCCCAATACAGGCTTTTATCGTGGCTTTCTTCTG
>NW_007000933.1:0-3291 GCF_000164805.1 Carlito syrichta | reverse complement strand
TGGGATCACTTGCTTTCCATCAGATCAGCTAACTCGTCAGCTTGCTCACCTGCCAAATGGTCAGCAAACTAGACGCCTCACTCACCAGCCAACAGGTCAACTAACTTGATGGCTCTCTCACAGGCCAACAGGTCAGCTAACTAGTTGGCTTGGTCACCAGCCAACTAGTTAAGTCAGCTCTCCAATCAGTTAGGTCGCCAGCAGACTAGTTAAGGCAGCTCACCCAATGGTTTACATGATGCCCGACTAGTTAAGTTGGCTCACCGGTCGGCTTACTTGCCGGCCGACTAGTGAAGTCTTATGAGATTTTTGCTCCCTTGCCAGCTGACTAAAGTCAACTGACCACTCAGCTCACTCGCCGGCAGACTACTGAAGTCAGTTGACCTGTCGGTTCACTCACCATCTGAATAGTTATGTCAGCTAGTTATGAGGGCTGGCTAGCCAGCTTGCTAGCTTAAGTCAGCTACGTAAGTCAGCTGGCTAGCCAACTGTCTAGATGGGTAGCCAACTAGTTAAGTCAGATGTCTAGCCAGCTGAGTAGTTGGTTAAGTTAGCTAGTTAAGTCAGCTGGCAACCAGCTGCCTAGTTATTTAAGTCAGCTCATTAAGGCAGTTGGCCACCCAGCTAGTTAGCTAGTTAAAAACTAGCTAAGTCAGATGACTAGCCATCTGGCGAGCTAGTTATTTCAGCTAGCTGAGTCAGCTGGCTAGCTAGAAAGCTAACTTTATAAGTGAGCTACTTATGTGAGCTAGCTAGCTAGTTAAGTCAGCTAGTTAATTCAGCTGTCTAACTAGATATCTAGCTAGGTAGAGAAGGAGTTGAGCCAGCTAGTTAAGACAGCTGGCTAGCTATATAGCTAGCTGGTTAAGTCAGCAAGTAAAGTCAGATTGCTAGTCAGTTAAGGCAGCGAGTTGTCAACTGGCTAGTCAGTTTCCTAGCTGCTTAGTTAGCTAGTTAGTCAGCTGTCTAGCCAGTTAACTAGCTAGTTAAGTAACATAGTTAAGTCAGTTGGCAAGCCAGTATGTTAAGTAGGTAGCTAGCTAGTTGTCAGCTGCCAAACCAGCAGTCTATGTAAGTAGCAAGCTAGTTAAGTCACCTGGCTTTCCAGCTGGCTAGCTAGTTATCTAGGCAGTTATGCCATCCTGCTAGCCAGCTGGCTAGCTATTTAAGTCACCAAGTAAAGTCAGCTGGCTAGACAGCTGGTTATTTAGGTAGCTAGATAGTTAAATCAGCTGTCTAGCCCACTGGCTAGCTAGTTTAGTCACCTAGTTAAGTCAGCTTCCTAGCCAGTTGGCTAGCTAGGTAGCTTGCTAATTAAGTCAGCTGGCTAGACAGCTGACCAGCAAGTTGTTACCTAGTTTAGTCAGCTGGCTAGCCAGCTGGCTAGGTATACAGCAAGCTAGTTAATACAGCTGAATAGCAAGCATGCCAGCTATTTAAGTCAGCTAGTTACGTCAGTTGGCTAGCTAGGTAGTGAGCTAGTTAAGTGAGTTGGCTAGACAGCTCTTTAGCTAATTAATTCAGCAAATTAGCTGGCTAGCCAGCTACCTAGCTAGGTAGAGAGCCTATTAATTCAGCTAGTTAGCTAGCTGGCTAACTATTTAATTCAGCTAGTTGAGTCAACTGGATAGCCAGCTGGTTAGCTGGTTAAGTGAACTATTTAAGTTATCTGACTAGCCAGCTGGCTAGCTAGGTAGTAATCTAGTTAAGTCAGCTGGCTAGCCAGCTGGCTAGCCAGTTAAATCAGCTAGTTAATTCAGCTGTCTTTCCAGCAGGCTAGCTAGGTTGTAGCTGGTTAATTCAGCTGACTAGCCAGCTGGCTAGCTGGTTAAGTCAGCTAGTTAATTCAGCTGGTCAGCCAGCTGGCTAGCTAGTTAAGTCAGCTAGTTAAGTCTGCTGGCTAGTCAACTGGCTAGATGGTTTAGTCAGCTAGTTAAGTCAGCTGGCCAGTCAGATTGCTACCTATGTACCTAGCTAGTTAAATCAGCTAGTTCAGTCAGCTGACTATCTAGGTAGCTAGCTAGTTATGTCAATTAGTTAAGTCAGCTGGCTAGCTAAAGTCAGTTAAGTCAGCTGGCTAGTCAGCTGCCTATCAGGGTAGCTATCTCGTGAAGTTAGCTGGCTAAGTAGCTGGCTAGCTAGATAAGTCACCTTGTTAAGTCAGCTCACTGGCCAGCAGGTGAGCTCGGTAGTTAGGTAGTTAAGTCAGGTGGCAAGCCAGCGAGCTATGTAGGTAGTTAGCTAGTTATGTCAGCTGGCTAGCCATTAGGTATCTAGTTATGTCAGCTAGTTAAGTCAGGTGGCTATCCAGCTGTCTAGCTAGGTAGATAGCTAGTAAAGTCGGCAGGCTATCAAGCTGGCTACTTCATTAAGTCTGCTAGTTAAATCAGCTGGTTAGGCTCCTTTACTAGATAGGTAGCTAGGCAATAAAGTCAGATGGCTAGTCAGCTGCCTAGCTCGTTAAGTCAGCTAGTTTACCAGCAGGCTAAACAGCTGGGTAGTTAATTAAGTCAGCATGTTAAATCTGTTGTCAAGCCAGCTGGCAAGCTAGTTAAAAAGCTAGTTACGTCAGAGGGGCAGTCAGCTGGCTTGCTAGTTATGTCAGCTGGTTAAGTCAGCTGGCTAGCTAGGTAGCTAGGTAGTTAACTGAACTAGATATGTCAACTATCTAGCTGGTTAAGTCAGCTAATTAAGTAAGCTCACTATATGATAGCTAGCTAGGTAGATACCTATTTAAATAAGCTAATTAAATCAGCTGGCTAGCTAGGTTGCTAGGTAGTTCAGTCACCTATTTAAGACAGCTGGTTAGCTAGTTAATACTGTTAGTTAAGTCAGTTTGCTAGAAAGCTACCTAGCAGGACAGCTAACTAGTTATATCAGCAGGCTAGTCAGCTGGCTAGCTAGTTAAATCATCTAGTTAAGACATCTGGCTGGCCAGCAGGTTAGCTACATAGTTTTGTAGTTAAGTCAGCTGGCAAGCCAGTGGGGTATGTAGGTAAGTAGCTAGTTAAGTAAGCTGGCTAGACATCAGACGTCTAGTTATGTCAGTTAGTTTAGTTACCTGGCTAGCAAGCTTGGTAATAAGTTATGTCAGGTGGTTGAGTCAGCTGGCTAAGTCAGCTAGTTAATTCAAGTGGCTAGAGAACTGGCTAGCTGCATAGTTTGCTAGTTGCAACATCTGGCTAACCAGTAGGCTATCTTTTTGAGGCAGCTAATTAAGTCAGCTGGGTAGCCACCTGTCTAGGTAGTTAGTTAACTAACTCAGTCCGCTGGCTTGCTGGCTGACTAGGT
>NW_007000932.1:0-385 GCF_000164805.1 Carlito syrichta | reverse complement strand
TAGGAGATTGAACAAAAAGAAGTAATAGCAATCCCACCCATCCCTGAAAAAACAGAATTAAAGAAGGGGGGGAAAGAGGGGGTGGAGGAAAATCTACACAAATGAAGAAAAACCAAAAGAAGAATATGGGTCTCTCCCAGATCCCTGGGAGATCAGACACTGAGAAAACAGACTTTGAAACACAAGCAATGAAGAGCCCCCAGAATTACTGGTCTCAAACTACAAACCCTGATATCAAGACATTAATAGAGAGATTAAAAAGAGTTGAGGAGCAACAAGAGGAAAATAGGAAGGAATTGATAACTGAAATAACAGCAGTAAAGGATACAGTAAATGAGATAAATCACAAACTGAGAAGCATGGAAAGCACAATTAGTCAAGCAGA
>NW_007000931.1:0-768 GCF_000164805.1 Carlito syrichta | reverse complement strand
TTTTTTAATGTAAATTATAACTTAATTTTAAAAACAAGAAAAAGCATAAAGTACTTTGAGCATTAAAATATAAGATACATTCAATTCAAGTAATAAGTATTTACTAAGCATTTATGTCTTGACCGCAGTTCAAGAGGCTAGAAATATAAACATGAACAAGAAATAGTACCTCCCATGATGAATTCATAATTTAGAGAGAAGAATAGATGTGGAAAAGCAGACATTGACAAATATTTTATTTGCACCAAACTTTTAAGATGCATACTATGTTTTCAGAATAACCTAGGTATAAAGAGGATTACATTTTAGAATTATATAATAATTATCTTAGGTACAGAATTATACTGTTTTATGGAAAATATTCAGCCTACCAAATTCAATTTCTGTGCCATGGTAGATAGCCTCCTGCATGGCCCCCAATTATATTATTATCCTTGTGGAGATTCATGCTGCAATGTACCAGGTTTGGTCTGGGTGGTCAATAACATATGGTAGACGTAATGGTAGGTAATTTCCAAGATTAGGGTATAAAAGGTTATGGCTTCTGTACTGAGCACTCTCTTGTGTTCGCTTGCTTTCTTTCTTTCTTTCTTTCTTTCTTTCTCTCTCTCTCTCTCTCTCTCTCTCTCTCTCTCTCTCGTCACTCAACCTGGGAGAAACCAACTGACATGTTGTGAATACTCAGGCAGCCACTGATTGGCCCATGAGGAAATAAATAGAAATTTGTGGCTAATGGTAAAGAAGTGGGACCTGTTTACAAACATATGA
>NW_007000930.1:0-955 GCF_000164805.1 Carlito syrichta | reverse complement strand
GGAAGATCTGCATAACTCACCAAACCAATATTTTCCAAAAGGCAATGCATGCTACAAAATTAGGCATAGGTTAAAGAGTCAAAGTTCAAGGAAGAGCAATGAATATTATGTTAACACAGCATGAAGAGTCCATTGAGATGGTTTCAGGATCTATACCACAACTAACCTTTCAGACTCTGCCAGCTGTTAAGTTTTTGGGGTTGCATCATAAAAGACTATTCACAGTTATATGAAATATTCCTCCATTTTTCAACTACAGATGCGGAAAGGTCAGATTTACTTTATATACTTCAACAACAACACGTGGCAACAGACTGAATTACAGAAGCAAAAATGAGAATTCAGTTGTCCCCTACCATGCCAGACATTAAAGAGATTTGCAAAAATATAAAACAACTCTAATCTTCTAAATTATTTTTATTTTGAAAAATAAATTTTTTTTTTTTTTTTTTTTTTGAGCTGGAGTCTCACTCTGTCGCCAGGCTGTGATTACAGGCGTGAGTCACCTTGCCCAGCCGGAAAACATTTTTTTCACAAAAATGTTATTTATATTAACAGATAATATGTTTTTTGGTGTTTTTAAATAAACCAATACTTTTTAATTTTCTCAGTTTTAAATTATAATATAGTAAACACCTATATGTGTGTAATACACACAAAGACAAGAATCTGAGACAAAAAAAAGTCTGAGAACTGTTATAATAACCTATCACATATTTAGAGCAGATGTGGGTACCAGATAGCTTCATCAAACTCGAGAACACTCCACAGATCTGGAAGCAAGGGAATGACTCTTGACCTTGGTTTCTTCATCTGTAAAATGAGAGGCTGGACTACATGACTCAAGAGATTCCTTAGAACTCCAGTAACCAGACCTCTCACTGGTAAATTATAAACAGTAAACTTTAAAATTTACCCACAAAGAAGAATAAATGCTTGATTAGGAACTGGATAT
>NW_007000929.1:0-649 GCF_000164805.1 Carlito syrichta | reverse complement strand
AAGAAATCATTCATAGTATACTCTTTGTTCTAAACCCTGATTAATACAGAAAAACTTTTCTGAGTTAACTCTAGGTTCAATCCAAGTTCACTGATTCCCGATATTTTTAACAATTAATATTATCAACTTAACACTATACTATAATCTATAAGTTTAGTCAAATGACTTAGCTGTCAGTTATACTATTAACCTATTATGATTTAATGTAATGCCTTATAACTCAGTTAAAACTTATTCTTAAACTATAAAACTTCACTATAATTCATATGTGTCATATGTCTAAACTTTAATTTCTATATGATCTAGTTATTGGACTTTAATACTATGCTATATCCTATTAAGGTAATATCTTATCGTTAATTCTTTTATAAATCATATAGTAACTATTACAGTTGAATAATGTAGCAAAAGGAAACAAAACAGCAAGCATAGTTTTTCGCAACTATGAGTGTATAAGTATATATTTTATCCTAACAAGTCTACTGTAAAAATCAAATAGTAGCTGTCACACTCTTGAACAAGGAAATGCAGGGTTGCCAAGATGGCAACCATGGGTTGAAGCAGACAGAGTTTCGGTAATTAACAAAACAAAAGAAAACGTCCTGCCTGGCTAGGGGCAGGGCAATAAAACTATTATGATAATTTAGTT
>NW_007000928.1:0-1002 GCF_000164805.1 Carlito syrichta | reverse complement strand
CATGCAGAATCTACATGATCTCTAGCTAAAGAGAACTAAGAAACCTCTTTTACACGGTTCCTCCATCACAATGTCAACGTGACATGTTGCTAATGCAAAACAAGAATTAGGGTTACCAGACAGGACTCTAGGGAGAGAGAGTCCTCATATATAGGACGTTACACGGCCCCTCAGTAAAGAAGAATAAGGATTCTGTGATACACTTGTCCACAATCCGAAAAATTCTCAGGGCGTCTTGCTGAGGTATAAACAAGAATCAAGGCTTCGGGGTCGTCTCATGTTTCAGAGATATTTGACTTGTGGCTATTATGAATAAGTCATTTCAGGACTCCAGCAACATTCAAGTCCTCCTGAGAGTTGTAATCGGGTATCTGGTAGTACAAATCCCTTTAGCTCCTCATGACAATTAAGGCCAGATTCCCGGAAAAAAAGTATCATATGGCCGTATTTGGTTGCAACTTTGGTCTTAAGATGAACTTGGTAATCCTTAAATTTCCGTTTGTTCTTTATTTGTAGAGGGCCCGAGGGTTTTGCAGTTGCCAAATATTTATTACGAATTAATAAAATGTAACCAGGTTCCATGGATTCCACATCCTTAGGAAACATCTGGGCTTCTGAATTTTTGTACACAGAGTTTTGGAATCCACATGGAAAGGGAAATTCCGTTCATGTTTCTGAGAACAGAAAGGGAATCCGGTTCTTTGAGTTGTCAATCGCCTAAATCTACAAATCTCTTGATAAGGTTTAATCAGCAATCTGGGATTCCATGTCGCCAATTTTTGGTGTGTCTCTTGAAAAGGGACCAGGAATCTTGGGTACCAAATCCACAAGAAATTTATGGGAGTCTTTCTCTTGATATCCAAGCCACTGGAATCCTAGGTCACCAGGAAATATCTTGGCGTCTTGCTGAGAATGAAGCAGTTATTTCAGTAAGGGGAGTCCTCATATGGAGAACACTACACAACTTGTTGCTATGGAAGAATAAGAAATCATGGTTACATG
>NW_007000927.1:0-760 GCF_000164805.1 Carlito syrichta | reverse complement strand
TGCGCACTTTCTAATAACAAAAGTAGAAGAAGCAAGGGTCTCAGCTGCCCAGGTTCGCTTTGTGACCCAGGGTGACTTTGTCAGCAGGAAGGCCTCTAGGGCTGGCTCCCGACATAAATCAGTCATGTCCTTAAAAAATAGTGTTTAATTCACCTGATTTGTTTTCCATATAGTGAGACTTTGTCAATGTAAAATATGAAACACTGATTTATATTCTAGCACATACTCCCAGTGTCCTGATGGACTGCTCATTACAGTCTATGGAACAGTACTTGGAATTGCAGTGTACTTGATTATTCACATCGACATGAGAATTTGCTGAATATCTCTCATACAAAAAAAAAAACAACCTCCTGTGCTCCACATTTCCCTCCAGATATTAGCCTCTTACAGAGTTGGCATTTGCCATCTATAATTTTTCTTGTTCTGGCCACTCATCAAGCCATCCCAATCAGGCTTTGCCACGATCACCTATCTCAAATCAGTGGTCAGCTTTCAATCCCCATCTTTCTTGATTTCTCAATAGCATTTGACACAGTAGATCATCAGTGGCAACCTCTATGTTAAGCTATCAATTCAGATATCCAATTGCCTATTACATATGCCTACTTAAAAAGAAGTAAATGTCTCAAATATAATTTAGATACAGCAAAATTTTTTTGTCCCTGAATCTACTCTTACCACAGTCTTACCTCTTCTGGCTCCTACCCCCTTATTCCAAGTCAAATGATCTCCCACCTAGATTCTTGGACTAGTCCCT
>NW_007000926.1:1931-2666 GCF_000164805.1 Carlito syrichta | reverse complement strand
TAATCATTTAGATTCATCAGGGGAAGGAATTCTATTGTCCTTTTCATAACTGTTTAAATTCATAGTGTTTCAAAAGATCTTACAGCTACCTTAATCAAATTCAATCCAGAAACAGTTTTGATCATGAAAGTAAAGATCTAAGGTGATGGAATAGTATACCTAGTTGCACTTCAGCTGAAAAACAAGAGATATTTTCTCCCTTTCAACCTTTTGGATGTTTTGTGTATCAAATGAAAAAGGCTATCTCACTGGATGTTTATCTTATCAGTTGTTTTACTACTAAATGCTTATCTGTTGAAACAGCTTATTTGAATGACATCATGTAAATAAAACCCTAGGATGTCAAATGTGAAGTAATGCAAATAAGTATAACCAACACAACCCAGGAACTGTGTCACTTATCTCTCCTAACAACTGTGTACTATAGTTTTGAATGTATTATATGAGGAAGAGCCAAACAAAAAAAAATGCACAAACACTATCATCCTTTGCAAGACACATACAATTTAGGGAAAGAAAGAGAAAAAGATCACAGTGAAACAAAACTAAAACAAAAAGCAGATAAATTGTTGGAAACAAAAAAAGAACGAGGAAAACAAGGTTAGAGGAGGAAGAATAGCAAGCAAGCATTGGGGCTGGGGATGAAACAAAATCTACCACATATCTACAATGGACCAGGATCTTCATGAGTATTCTGTCAACTAATCATTATGAGTATTCTGTCATCTAACTGCC